>NC_133327.1:362651663-362936663 GCF_042186555.1 Aquarana catesbeiana | reverse complement strand
CAGATTGCTGAAGACAAGCAGACTAAGGACATGGATTACTGGAACCATGTCCTGTGGTCTGATGAGACCAAGATAAATTTATTTTGTTCAAATTGTGTCAATCGTGTGTGGCGGCAACCAAGTGAGGAGTACAAAGACAAGTGAGTCTTGTCTAGAATCAAGCATGTCGGTAGGAGTGTCATGGTCTGGGGCTGCATGAGTGCTGCCAGCACTGAGGAGCTACAGTTCATTGAGGGAACCATGAATGCCAGCATGTACTGTGACATACTGAAGCAGAGCATGATCCCCTCCCTTCGGAGACTGGGCCGCAGGGAAGTATTCCAACATAATAACGACCCCCAAACACACCTCCAAGACAACCACTGCTTTGCTAAAGAAGCTGAGGGTAAAGGTGATGGACTGGCCAAGCATGTCTCCAGACCTAAACCCTATTGAGCATCTGTGGGGCATCCTCAAACAGAAGGTGGAGGACCACAAGGTCTCTAACATCCACCAGCTCCATGATGTCATCATGGAGGAGTGGGAGAGGACTACAGTGGCAACCTGTGAAGCTCTGGTGAACTCTATGCCCAAGCGGGTTAAGGCAGTACTGGAAAATAATGGTGGCCACACAAAATATTGACACTTTGGGCCTAATTTGGACATTTTCACTTAGGGGTGTACTCACTTTTGTTACCAGCGGTTTAGACATTAACTACTTCAGCCCCGGAAGGATTTACCCCCTTCCGTACCAGAGCACTTTTTACAATTTGGCACTGTGTCGCTTTAACTGCTAATTGCGCGGTCATGCAATGCTGTACCCAAACAAAATTTGCGCCCATTTTTTCCCAGAAATAGAGCTTTCTTTTGATGGTATTTGATCACCTCTGCGGTTTTTATTTTTTGCGCTATAAACGGAAAAACCTAGGGTACATTTTCTGGAATTTACACAGCTTTTAGTTCATGACTGCCTATGTCATTTCTTGAGGTGCTAAAATGGCAGGGCAGTACAAACCCCCCCCCCCCCCCAAATGACCCAATTTTGGAAAGTAGACACCCCAGGGAAATTGCTGAGAGGCATGTTGAGCCCATTAAATATTACATTTTTTTGTCCCAAGTGATTAAATAATGATAAAAAAAAAAAATTTACAAAAAGTTGTCACTAAATGATATATTGCTCACACATACCATGGTTACATGTGAAATTGCGCCCCAAAATACATTTAGCTGCTTCTCCTGAGTACGGGGATACCTCATGTGTGAAACTTTTTGGGAGCCTAGCCGCGTACGGGGCCCTGAAATCCAAGCACCGCCTTCAGGATTTCTAAGGGCGTACGTTTTTCATTTCACTCCTCACTACCTATCACAGTTTTGAAGGCCATAAAATGCCAAGATGGCACAACCCCCCCAAATGACCCCATTTTGGAAAGTAGACACCCCAGGCTATTTGCTGAGAGGCATGTTGAGTCCATGGAATATTTTATATTTTGACACAAGTTGCGGGAAAGTGACAAACGTTTTTTTTGCACAAAGTTGTCACTAAATGATATATTGCTCAAACATGCCATGGGCATATGTGGAATTACACCCCAAAATACATTCTGCTGCTTCTCCTGAGTACGGGGATACCACATGTTTGGAACTTTTTGGGAGCCTAGCCGCATACGGGCCCCCTAAAACCAATCACCGCCTTCAGGATTTCTAATGCCCCGTACACACGGTCGGACATTGATCGGACATTCCGACAACAAAATCCTAGGATTTTTTCCGACGGATGTTGGCTCAAACTTGTTTTGCGTACACACGGTCGCACAAAGTTGTCGGAATTTCCGATCGCCAACAACGCGGTGACGTCAACCACGTCCGACGAGACTAGAAAAGGCCAGTTCAGAACCAAGCGCGGCACCCTTTGGGCTCCTTTTGCTAATCTCGTGTTAGTAAAAGTTTAGTGAGAGACGATTCACGCTTTTTCAGACTCGTGGTTTTCAAATAGTTTTCTGCGGTTCAGTTTGTGCTTGTGGGTTTGTATCTGCTCTTCAGTACGTGCAAGCAAGCTCTGTGTGACTTTGTCATTGTGTTCTTGTTCATTCGTTACTGTTTTTCAGGTCGCTCTTCACAGGCCTTGCTGTTCTTCAGTGCGTTCTGCTACTTCGTTCTGAGCAGCCGACCGTTTTCTAGCCATGTTGCGTATACGTACTCCTCGTAGAGTTCGTGCTGTGCGGGGCTTGGTGTTGGGGTCCTGACCTTGACACAAGTCCAGTCCATGAACAGGGTGGGGAGGAGTTCATGGACCAAGAATTGGTTGCTTCAGCGTGATCAGTGCTCTCATATGCCTTTGCTCCGTGAGAATAATCCTGATGATTTCAGGAACTTTCTCAGGATGACGGACCCCGTATTTCCCCCGTCTGCTGGCTTTGCTGACCCCCTATATCAGCAGGCAGGATACCTGCATGAGGCAAGCCATCACTCCGGAGCAGAGGCTCGTCGCTACCCTGCGGTACTTGGCGACAGGGAGAAGCCTGCAGGACTTGAAGTTCTCAACAGGCATCTCCCCCCAGGCTCTGGGTATCATTATCCCAGAGACCTGTTCTGCCATCATCCAGGTCCTGCAGAAGGAGTATATGAAGGTAAGATTTTTATCCTTTAATATCACATTTTATTGTATTGAATGTTTGCTAATATATTGTATTTCTTTCCTCATTCCCTAATTACCATGATTGTAATATGCTGTGAATGTCCCCTTTGTCCTCATGCATGCTGGATTTTTATGTAATTATTTTTTTGTCCTTCATACATATTTGCCTTCACTTACCTCCCCAGCATGCTCTCCTGCCCCTATATTCACCTCATGTAGTCACTTAACAATGTATTTTATCAGCTCCACAGTAGTGTTTTACCCCAAACAACCCCTAAAATGTTTAGAAATGTGATTTGTTCTTTAAATTCAGAGTGCCAGAGGCTTTTTTTGTGGTGTCCCCAAATCATTATTATTAACCCTCCCTCCCCCCAACTGCTAAGTCAGCTGATCCCAATTCTCTATCTATCCTTAATCATCTATCTGCTGACTTTGCCAAACCCATACACACTATACCCATCTCTTTTGTGCTCAGATGTATGGATGAATTCCCCAAAGCACGTAGTGCAAGGGCCTGCCTGTATACTTTCAAATGGTAATGTTTAAAGTTTTTGTATACTATTAATATCTTGATAGGTAATAGCAGAATGTCCAAATGTGCTCAAATGTGTACTGTGTGTATTTATATCTTTGTATTATGACACTTCTTACCTGTCCAGTGGGCTGCCAATAGTGTAACCAAGGAGGGGCTGTTCAAAGTAATACCCATTATTTAGGCATTCATCTCTCAATGAAATGGAGAGGGTTACCTGTCCAAGATTCCTCCCCCCCTATAATGTTAGAAATGGCCCATGAGAGGGGGGGGGGGGGGGATATGATAGGTGTACCTTATACTTTGGTGTTGTAAAATTCCCCTTAATAAATGTTATCTGGATGTTGGCCAAGAATGTTTGTGTCTAATCTGCTTTCCATGTTTATGTGCAAAAATACTAATTTTTTTTGTTTTCCTCAACAGTTTCCTTCCTTGCCACAGGAATGGCAGACTGTGGCCTCCCACTTTGCCCAGCAGTGGAACTTTCCTAACTGCGGAGGGGCAATTGATGGGAAACACGTCCACATTGTCCCACCACCCAACTCGGGGTCGTACTATTATAATTACAAAGGGTTCAATAGTATTGTGATGTTGGCGGTGGTGTCGGCTAATTACGACTTCCTGTATGTGGACGTGGGGAAGAATGGCCGGATGTCCGATGGTGGAGTCATCGCCCAGACGGAGTTTTACAGGTGTCTCCAGAATGGCAGCGTGGACTTGCCACCTCCAGAAGACAATGTGGAAGGACTCCCATTCGTCTTCGTTGCGGATGAAGCATTTGCGCTAGACGACCATCTTATGCGGCCATTCCCGATGAGGATCCTCACCCCGGAACAGAGGGTTTTTAATTACCGGCTGGCCAGAGCCAGAAGAGTGGTTGAGAACACATTTGGAATCATGGCCAGCCGGTTCCGCCTATTTCTGACACCCATCCATATGGCGGAGTATAAACTTAATCATATAATCCTGGCGTGCTGTGTTCTACATAACTTTTTACGCCAACATTCTGCCAACTATGCTGGCTCAGTTGGGCCTGAGGCCGGAATTCTACATGAAACAACCCTGACGGCGCTTGAAAGTGGCCGTCCTGGCTTGCCCTCCCTGAGTGCCCGTGATGTCCGGTTAAGATACCTTGAGTTCTTTGCGGGTAGGGGGCCATCAATATGCCAGACAATTTGTGAAGCCTTTATCAAATAAAAAAAAAAAAAAGCTAATCTTTGGTGACATTTACTGCTTGTATTTGTTTTAGCTGACCCTGACAGCAATGTGGGGAGTCCTGAAAATGGCGTGATTGTGTAACCTTATATAAAGCACTGTTGGGTGTTATTTACTAAAGGCGTAGACACTTTGCACTACAAGTGCACTTGAAAATGCACTGAAAGTGCACTTGTAGTGCAAAGAGGATTTGCCCTTAGGAAATAACCCCCATTTTCACAGAAAGCAGCAATTACATCACCACAAAAGTGTTGTAGCGTTGAGACAATAATCCACACATTCTTGATAACAATCTTTTAATACCTGCACAATCACACGTGCATTTAGAAAAGGTTTTTAAAACAAACCAACATGTTTGTTGTATAACAATTTTTGGGGTGGCATTATCAAAAATAGAAATGTCCATTTAAGATAAAACAGGCATGTGTAAAACCAACAAGAAAGACACAAATCTTGAACTTACAAAGTTCACATATGGTAAAACTTGAAGGCAATATCAGACATGAGTATTTAGGAACTGTGTTTGATATTGCCTTCAGATGGGGTGAAGTCACCCCTGGAAAAGCCAAATTTTGAAGATGCACACCAATTTACGAATGTCAACATGTGCTAGCTGCCATCACGGGGGGATCAAGGGACGTGTTTTGGGGGAGCAACCCCTTCCTCTCAGCTACTTTATTATTGAGGAAGGGGTTGCACCCCCAAAACGCGTCCATTGATCTCCCGTGATGGCAGATAGCACATGTTGGCACACTGTGTGCATCCTCAAAATTTGGCTTTTCTAAACATCGCTAAAAGGTTTTTAAGAATGTAGCACACAAAAAACAAAGTGTTTTGGAGGGGTTTTAAACTAGCCCCAAAACATCAATGATGTTATTATTTTTTTGAATAACATCATTGATTTTTTTCTTGAGGTTTTTCAATTCTAAATTACACCCCATGATCTCCCCGATCAGGATCTGGGCACTTTCTGATGTGAAAGGATCTCGATCCACAACATCACGATCACCTAAAAAGAGAGAAACCAAACAAAAATAGGTATCAAAAATCTGCCAGCATCCATCTCTTACCTGAGTCTGTGGTCGCAGACACTCACCTGTTGTGGTGCCAATTTCCACCACATCTTCTTCCTCCTCCTGCTCAGCTTGGGTTGGGGGTATTTCCCCTTCTTCCAGAGGTGGGGGGTCTGTGGTCTCCTCGGATGAGGCGTGTCCTCCAAGTCTTTTCTCCCCTATGTAAAACAAAAATGGTATAATTAGCACACAGATATTTGATGGCCGAAATCTAAAGATGAAACATTGCTTGGAAGTGGGGTACAATTGTCTATTTTGGCAGAGTTCCAAGATGTAGCATTTTTATTGTCCGTTGTCAAGCTTCAATACTTTACCTGTTTAGTACAAGCTTCACAGATGGAGACCCCCCTATAGTATAGACTGGAGCACCTGTGTGGGCCCCCTAATAAAAAAGGGTGTTCTGGTGTCCCACACTAGTGCTCCAGCGTCCAGATGTGAAAACAGCTGCTGAGTGTCCTCTCCTTACACAGAATCTAGTTTGCATTTCCTTCTAGTAAAACAAACCCATCTACACAACCAAATATTTTTCATACAAGTAGGCCCTAAAAAATGTTGACAAATGCATATGGCCCAAACAATGGTGTTTTATAGGCCGAAAGAAAAATGTTTGATACGAACGAATAATGGGCCCATGAACATGAAAGTTGTCATTTTAAACTGTACAACACTTAAGAAAAGCACATGGAGCAGCACGAACGTAATAAAGACAAAAAGAATAGGAACAGAGCACAACTACTTACTTTTTTGCAGTACTCTCCGGATCTTTCGGTACTGCTCGGGCTCTCTTAATTTCAGGTCCGACCACCGCTTCCTGAGCTGATCTTTCGATCGTCGTACCCCGAAATTCTGGTGCAGACTCTTGACCACTTTCGCCATGATCTTTGCCTTTCTGATATTGGGGTTGGGGTAAGGTCCATACTTTCCGTCATAGTCGGCCTTCTTCAGGATGTCGACCATCTCCAACATCTCCCCAAAGGACATATTTGAGGCCTTAAATCGTCTCCTTCTGGATCGGGACGTTTCCGGGCTTTCCTCCTCCTCGTTGCTATAATTAGCACGCACCTGCTCTGACTCCGCCATGTGCTCTTCACCCACTGCGCCGAACGAAAAGGGGCGGGGAATAGACTAGAAAGAACGTCAGGGGCGGGCGGAGTTACACACATGCGCAGTGTGTATAAAGCGTAACACGCGTGCGTAGTACGTACGATCTGTGAGCGGACGAAGGAGTATCGGAGGCGCCGATCGTGATAACGAAGGTAAGAGCCAAACTTGGGCCTATACTGCTTCTAGATTGAGGCCTATATTGTAACTAGATTAGGAGAGTTTTGCCTGACATTAGGGTTTGTTTTGTGTTGTGTCTTGCAGTGAAAATGGATATCTTGAACGATACCAACTTCATGGCAATCTTCATTGACATGTTCAGGGAGCTGCCTTGTCTGTGGGAGATCAACCACCCACATTATAAGAACAAAACCACGAGGAAGGCAGCGCTGGATCAATTGCTGGAAATTGTGAAGCAGGTGATCCCCACGGCAGACATGACCTATTTGAAGATCCTAATTGGTGGCCTGAGGAGCACATATCTAAGGGAGCGCAAGAAAGTCCAGGATTCACAGAGATCCGGAGCAGCAGATGACATCTATGTCCCCAGGATGTGGTACTATGACAGGCTGCATTTTCTGGCAGGTCAGACTGAACCCAGGTCATCACTCTCCAGTCTTCCTTCCACGCTTCCTCCCCCCCCCAGCTGAGGCTTCTGACGCCCAACCTGGGCCTTCCAGGCACCAACATGTGGAAGAGCCCAGCTTGAGCCAGGTATAGCATTCCTCTAAATAGTTCAGGTTGTCCAATCAATGATGTTAACTAGATGTTAGTTTGGAGTACTAATTTATGATTGTGATTGATGATGCAAAAACTAAAACCATGTCCTTTTTTCATACACAGGGAAGTCGCAGCCAGGAGGTGGCCGGGCCGAGCAGGCTGCCTGATATGCAGGTCCCTCCCCTACACCTGCAAAGAGAAAGTGGCAGGAAGAGGAGTACCCTAGAGGAGGCTGCCATAGGCCTCTTTTGGAAGGCTACAGAGGCCCTGGGAGCACCACACACTGTGGAGGAGGACTTTGCTGGCATAATTGCCTGTAAAATGCAGCGGATGGAGGAGGACCAACAACTCATGTGTGAGTCATTAATTTTGGAAGCTCTCAATAAGGGGTTGAGGGGCCAAATAACATCTGATACCCACATTTGTGACCTCACACATGGTCCTCCTCCTCCAGGTCCTACTACTTCTCCTCCTTCTCCTCCAGGTCCTACTAGTCCTCCTCCTCCAGGTCCTACTCCTCCTCCTGCCACATCAACAGCATAGCCACAGCCGGGAATGAAGCGTGGAAGGAAGACCAGAAAGTGATGACCCTGGATCCAGTCTGGTCTGGCAAAAGATGCAGCCTCTTGTGGTACCACAGCCTGGGGACACAGATGTCATCTGCTGCTTTCCGGATCTCTGGGACTTCTGGACCAGACTGCACTCCCTTACATATGGACTCCTCAGGCCACCAATTTTGATGTTCAAGAATTGATGTCTGCCCTGGGGGTCCAAGGCTTCGGTAATTTCTGCTGTTTCTCCAGCGTTGCCTCCCTCTTTGTTTGGTTCTGAGCCCTTAATAAAGGATATTTGGTTTCAATTATACTTGCCTATGTGTTTTTTCCTTCAAAAAGGACAGTTTGTTTGTGAGGATTCAGGTACATTTCAAAAATACTATGTGAAATTAACAAGGGACACCAACACCAAGCAATCTCCTTGAGATTAAATAATACAAGACAATAATGGTGTTGTGGTAACTTGACACACAAAACACACACAAAAATATTCTGGAGTAAAACTAAAAAAATAATAAAACAAAGATCAGCATTGGAAAAAATACAAACCTAAGATATAAAAAAAAAATGCCTTTGAAAAAAAAAAAAAAACATAATAAAAATATTTTTGTCAGATGTGACAAATCAAAATATATTAAGGGAATCACGATAAATATTAAAGAAAGAAGTTTGTGAGAAGTCTGTGTGAATATGAGCAGCAAAACGACTTCATTCTTCTCACATTATAAAGAAGAAGAGAGTGCGCTGTATTAAACCACTTTTAACATTGCACCGTGACGAAAGTGCTGTATCCATTGCGAACACTAATTTTACCCGACCGAGCTGTTCTGTCTCGGAATTTCTTCTGAGCATGCGTGGCACTTTGTGCGTCGGAACAGGCCACACACGGTCGGAATTGACGCGATCGGATTTTGTTGTCCGAAAATTTTATAGCCTGCTCTCAAACTTTGTGTGTCGGAAAATCCGATGGAAAATGTCCGATGGAGCCCACACACGGTCGGAATGTCTGACAACACGCTTCAATCGGACATTTTCCATGGGAAAATCCGACCGTGTGTACGGGGCATAAGGGTGTAAATTTTTTATTTCACTCCTCACTACCTATCACAGTTTTGAAGGCCATAAAATGCCAAGATAGCACAACCCCCCCACAAATGACCCCATTTTGGAAAGTAGACACCCCAAGCTATTTGCTGAGAGGCATGGTGAGTATTTTGCAGCTCTCATTTGTTTTTGAAAATGAAGAACGACAAGAAAAATATATATTTTTTTCTTTTTTCAATTTTCAAAACTTTGTGACAAAAAGTGAGGTCTGCAAAATACTCACTATACCTCTCAGCAAATAGCTTGGGGTGTCTACTTTCCAAAATGGGGTCATTTGGGGGGGCTGTGCCACCTGGGCATTCCATGGCCTCCGAAACTGTGATAGGCAGTGAAGAGTGAAATAAAAAATTTACACCCTTAGAAAGCCTGAAGGCGGTGCTTGGTTTTCGGGGTCCCGTACGCGGCTAGGCTCCCAAAAAGTCTCACACATGTGGTATCCCCGTACTCAGGAGAAGCAACAGAATGTATTTTGGGGTGTAATTTCACATATTCCCATGGCATGTTTGAGCAATATATCATTTAGTGACAACTTTGTGCAAAAAATAAATAAATAAAAAAAAAGTTGCCTTTTTCCCACAACTTGTGTCACAATATAAAATATTCCATGGACTCGACATGCCTCTCAGCAAATAGCTTGGGGTGTCTATTTTCCAAAATGGGGTCATTTTGGGGGGTTTTGAACTGTCTTGGCATTTTATGCACATTTAGAAGCTTATGTCACACATCACCCACTCTTCTAACTACTTGAAGACAAAGCCCTTTCTGACACTTTTTGTTTTCATGAAAAAAAGAAAGAAAGCAAGAAAATTACTTTGAACCCCCAAACATTATATATGTTTTTAAAGCAAAGGCCCTACAAATTAAAATGGTGGGTGTTTCATTTTTTTTTTTCACACAGTATTTGCACAGCGATTTTTCAAATGCATTTTTTTGAGAAAAAACACACTTTTTTAAATTTTAATGCACTAAAACACACTATATTGCCCAAATGTTTGATGAAATAAAAAAGATGGTCTTAGGCCGAGTACATGGATACCAAACACGACATGCTTTAAAATTGCGCACAAACGTGCAGTGGCGACAAACTAAATACATTTTTAAAAGCCTTTAAAAGCCTTTACACTTTAGATTTACAAAGGAGGTCTACTGCTAAAATTACTGCCCTCTGACCTTCGCAGTGATACCGCACATGCATGGTGCAATTGCTGTTTACATTTGATGCCAGACAGATGCTTGCGTTCGTCTTTGCTTTTTTATATTATTTTTAAACTGTTCCTTTCATTTTTTTTTTAATCATTTTTATTGTTATCTCAGGGAATGTAAATATCCCCTATGATAGCAATAGGTAGTGACAGGTACTCTTTTTTGAAAAAATTGGGGTCTATTAGACCCTAGATCTCTGCTCTGCCCTCAAAGCATCTGACCACACCAAGATCGGTGTGATAAAATGCTTTCCCAATGGCGCTGTTTACATCCGGCGAAATCTAAGTCATAAAGTGCTCGTAGCTTCCGGTTTCTTATGCCATAGAGATGATTGGAGCCATTCTGGTCTCTGATCAGCTCTATGGTCAGCTGGCCAAATCACCAGCTGCATTCTCAGGTTCCCTGTTGGGACAGGAGAGCCAGAGAAAAACATGGAAGACGGTGGGGGGCATTCCCTCCCACTGCTTGTAAAAGCAGTCTAGAGGCGAATTAGCCACTAGGATTGCTTTAACATGAAAGCCGACCGCTGGCTGAAAAGAATGATACCAAGATGATACCTAAACCTGCAGGCATCATTCTGGTATAACCACTCAAAGTCCAGCAACATACCAGTAAGTTGCTGGTCCTTGTTGGGCATATATTGTAAACTTTTTTTCATGCAGCCTGTGGGCTGAACGAAAAAAAGAGATTGATCGGTGGGTATGCCCACCATTAGAATACCTCCCTTCATCCACCCACTTCTAATGATGGGCATACATGCACCGTTTATATATGCCGAAGCATGGGGGCACTCGCCCTAAAAGGTAGGTGCAAATCGCTACTCCGCCCCTGCTGCCCCCATGCTTCGGCATATATGCTCTTTTTTTTTACTGTGATGGTGAAATCACCTCCTACAGCACTGGAGTCATGGCTTTATGTATCGTGGGAGCAAACGCTGTTGTTGTCAAGATAAATAAATTTGCGCTGCAACTGAATGGCGTACCTGCTAAGCAAATGATGGTTAACAATAAAACAAAGTAACATTACAGTATAACAGTAAGACTTACCATACCTGCAAAGCAAATACAAAAAAAAAAAGTAAAAAATAAAACATTTTTTAACGCAACCTGTGCCTAAAATATATATATACGCCGAAGCATGGGAGCATCCACCCTTTAAAAGGTAGGAGCAAATCGCTCCTCCGCCCCTGCTGCCCCCATGCTTCGGCATATATGCTCTTTTTTTAAACTGTGTTGGTGAAATCACCTCCGACAGCGCTGGAGTCACGGCTTTATGTATCGTGGGAGAAAACGCTGTTGCTGTCAAGATAAATAAATCCGCTCTGCAGCTGAATGGCGTACCTGAAAACGAAAAAATGGTTAACAATAAAACACAGTAAACAGTAAAATTGCATACCTATAAAGCAAACATGATAAAACATAATAACAATAAAACATTGCAGAATAGAATACAGTTAAAAAGAGCAGAACAATAGAGAGAGAGTAGAGAGAGAACAATAAAATTCCTATGTAGTCAGGGCAGTTTGTCGGCTCTATTTGACTATCTTTGCCCTCATAAACCATAAAACTACATGTATAGCCTGTGGCCCTGTCACACAGCTTATACATCTTGACCCCGTATCTGGCACACTTGCTGGGAAGGTACTGTTTGAATGACAAGCGGCCAGAAAACTTAAAAAGGGACTCATCAATGCAGACAACTTGATGGGGAGTAAACAAGTCTGCAAAACATTGGTTGAAGTGGTTTAAGAGGGGCCGAATTTTGTAGAGCAGAGTTCATTGTTGTTGAAGTGCATGAACTGCAAAATCTGCTCGTATCGTGCCCTGGTCATGGAGGCAGAGAACAAGGGCATATGGTAAATTGGGTCAGTGGACCAATATGACCGCAACTCACTCTTTTTAGTTATGCCCATGTTGAGGGAAAGGCCCAGAAAGATCTTAAATTCGGAGACCGTAATTGGTCTCCAACCTCCGGCAAGGGAGGACTGGGGAATAGTGGCGATGTGTTGACCAGCGTACAAATTGCTTTAGGGTCCCTAATAGATCTATAGAGATCTTTGGTGAAAAAGAGCGAATAAAAATCAAGTGACGTAAAATCAACTGTTTCCACCTGAATGCTGGGTTGAATGGGGGAAGTACGGGTGCTGCAGAAGTGGTGGGTTCCCAATTAGGATTGGCGAATGCAGCAAGAAGGGCACTATGGGCACGATGGGACTGTGTTCGCCTTCTTGGTGGCAGCGAGACACTACTTGTGCTTGCCACCTCACCAGCTTGAACTGCACTAATGGGACTCACCATGTCACCACGTGATACTGCAGTGCTGGATGTACGACCAGGGTGTACTAGGCCGCTGGTGCTCGCCAGTTCACCAGAAGGAATAGCAGCCCTAGTACTTCTCTGCTCCATACAAGGGACCTATGGTTCTTGCACATCAAGGACAGAAGATGAAGTTCGGGTCTGGTATGCCTGACCTTGGCAGGGACCACAACTCCGTCGTCAGAGCTATCTGTCATGGAGCCGCTGTCCTCTACAGGATCGTATTCTGAGCCTGATTCTGACAGATGAGTGACTTCCTCTTCACTATCTGTCATGCTCAGAAATGTGTAGGCCTCTTCACTAGTGTACCTTCGATTTGCCATTTTGGGCTCTAAATTTAGGGGTACACTAGTGAGACTCACAGGCAAAAAATCTCCTGACTGTTAGCAACTGTATCAAAACGCTACCAAAAAAAGTTCGCGATCACAGGGATCAGGCCTGACTCTGCGAACGCTGCAGGTATGTGTTTAGTGTTGTGTAAGTGACAGTGATCGATCGATACTGCACTTGGGTGGGCTGGGCAGGGCTGGGCGGAGGAGCAAAACGCAGGTGCTAGCAGGTATCTGGGCTGATCCCGCTAACACTGCGTTTTTGGGAACCCTAAACTGCTGGGGACGCTAGTACAGATCTGATCGGATCAGATATTGATCCGTTCAGATACTATACCACTAAGGGAGGTGTATGCTGCGTGCGTGGGTGTTAGCGCTACTGGCACTAATCTGAATCTACCTGGGGTGACACAGACCTTATCTGACCCTAAAACTTAACTTGTATCACCCGCCAGGTGATCGGGGGTTAAACCTTTATTAGGTAATAAACAGCAGGTGCCCTGACACTATAAAAAACAAACTAACCAGCGTCACCCATAACAGTTATACAGTGATCACTGGTGAAAGGTTAACTAGGGGGCAATCAAGGGGTTAAAACCTTTAGTAGGTCAGGTACGTGATTTTGCCTGCCCGTGCCATTCTGCCGCAGTATATCTGCGTTAGGCGGTTGGCAACTGGTTAATGGCTGTGTGTTAAGTTGAGTGGACAGCAAATTTACACTGTTATAAAAGCTGTACACCCACTACTCTACATTGTAGCAAAGTGTCATTTCTTCAGTGTTATCACATGAAAATATAAAATAAAATATTTACAAAAATGTGAGGGGTGTACTCACTTTTGTGAGATACTGTATGTTTTAAAAAAACTGTCATTTTCGGCCAAGTGCATCCTCCATTTTGATACCAAAATTTCTATTCGGTGCCCCTCTAGCTAACACACACTTGAAACACTCCATACAATTAGATGATCACTACTCTGTTATAAGATCAATACCCCATGATAATATACCATTGTGCCTCCAGACACCCCATACAAATAGATGATCGATCCTAGACCCTTGTACTAACATACACTCCGGACACCCCATACACGTCTCTGCTACACTCCCTCACAGCCCCATGTGGTAGCACCCAGCAGGGAGCCAATCCTCGTCCTCTGTCCTCTTTTGATGACGTGCCCAGCGCAGCGAAGACTGTGACAGGCCGGCTGGGGTAGATCGTCACTAGGAAGCGCCGGCAAGCTGTTCAGGCCGAGAGGAGGTGCCGGTTGTCATCCGAGTTCAGTGTGTGTGTGGCAGATCGCGTTGTCTTCTCCTCAGCCCAATGGATATCATGAAGCAGGCGCCGACCTTCCGCTATCCGGAGGCCTTTCGTGATGAGAGTGCGGTGAGTGCAGGCTGGGACCGCCTGGGCATCCCTCACAGTGACAGCAAATCGCTTTGTCATTTGTAACATCAACAGGGTCCGGGTACATTGAGTGTAGCTGTACCTTCCACACCGGGGCCACCCCCTCATCACTGTTCAGACTATTCATCCCACACATTTCTATTGTATTATTCCAGTGACAGGGGCTCACCTTCTACTCATGTCATCTACAGGATAGCTAAAGACAAAACTTGCTTTTTCTTCTTTTCATGTAGAATAGGGAAACAATAAAATCACCTTCAGTTATTTTGTGTCCCATTCAGATGATTTCCCTTCACTTCCTGTCCTGTGGAAGTGAGATGTAATAGGTGTCCCCATTGGAAGATGTCCTCTCTATTACTTTTCTGGTGACAACTCAGAATGTTGTCTTTTCATTCACTTTTAGTACTGAGGATGGCAATGGCAATCGGGACAAATGGACAGCATTATTCTTCCCACTAACTACCATATGATAGTATAGGGGAACCTAACTAGTTTTCACCATTGTCGCTTTTGCTGGATGGCTTAAAATAGTTGTGAAATAAAAATTTGTATTCTGATGACTATTTTTACAAGTAGTGACCTCATACAGCAAGGGTTGGCAACCACTCCATCTGTGGTGAAACTACAAATCCCATCATGCCTCTGCCTCTAGGAGTCATGCCTGTGGTTGTCAGGGTCTTGTAGTTTCACCACAGCTGGTTGAGCGAGGTTGCCTACCCCTGTCATACAGGATAGAGTGGTTGTAAACCTCAGACATAAAATATAAACAAAGCATATCCCTCTATAGCAGGGGTAGTCAACCTGGGGCCCTCCAGCTGTTGTGGAACTACATTTCCCATGAGGCATTGTAAGGCTGGCAGCTACAATTACTCCCAGAGGCATGATGGGACTTGTAGTTCTGCAACAGCTGGAGGACCCCAGGTTGCCTACCCCTGCTCTATAGTGTGTACTTGTCCCAGTCCAGAGCACTAAGTGTCATTTCTGTCTGCTGCTTCATTCCTCTACTAACATCAGCATGAATCACTTCTGACAAGTTTTCCTGACACCAAGAGAAAAGAATTGATGGGAGGAATCTCCAACACACAGCCTGTGATTGACAGCCTCAGCTCTGTTCTGTGAGCTGTGTGAAGGAAAGGGGGGTGTCCATTCTCTCCCAATCAGCATTCAGACCCCTCCTCACTGAGTTCTTAGCACTTCAGTTCTCCACCCTCTTTTTTCTGACAGCTCAGACAAGCACAGACATCTCGGTGTGTCACCTGTGTAGTAGATTGTCACTTAAGACCCCTTTCATACTGAGGCAGTTTTCAGGCATTTTAGTGCCTGAAAACTGCCTCCCATGCAGCCCGAATG
Organism: Aquarana catesbeiana; assembly: GCF_042186555.1. Lineage (NCBI taxonomy): Eukaryota > Metazoa > Chordata > Amphibia > Anura > Ranidae > Aquarana > Aquarana catesbeiana. Next base: position 362,921,147 of record NC_133327.1, on the reverse strand, counting down.
TGAAAGCCTGAGTGCTTTCACACCTGAGCGGTGCGCTTGTGGGACTTTAGAAAAAGTCCTGCAAGCAGCATCTTCGGGGCGGTTTTATACAGCACTCCCAAAACGTCATGCCCCTTGGAATGAATGGGCAGCGCTTCCAAAGCACTGCAACATGGGTGATTTTAACCCTTCTTTGGCTGCTAGCAGGAGTTAAAATCGCCTTGCTAGCAGCTGAAAAAGCGCCACTTAAACAGCAGTAAAGCGGCGCTAAAACAAGCGGCAGTTTACCTGTAATGCACAGGCAGCCCCAGTGTGAAAGGGGTTTAGATGTAAAAATGCTTACTGCAAGGTCCCCTGCCAGCATAATTTCACTGGCTTCTTCTGGGTGCGGGTCTTCGGCCGTCTTGATTGGTTGCAACAGGATGATGTAATTCCACACATCCGCAGGGGTGCATTCATCCCAATGCACAGGCAGTGTGCTGGAATGTAAACTGAACTGCCTCTGTGTTTAATCTACAGGGGATTGTGAACCTCCAGGCAGGGTTTTTTTTTTATTGCAGAAGAGACCTCACAATTATAGACACTATTTCCCCATCCGGTCCACTCTCTCCTTTTGATTGGCAGTGGGCAAATTCTATCGCTATAGCAGGCTGTCTAATGGCTATAGACCCACTTGCTGTCTATCAGAAGGAAAGAAAAAGAAGAACCCACTCCAGGTGTCCACTTCCTAATGATCTTTCCCCTCTCCAGGTGTGGGTGCGGCTCAATATGCAATCGTATGCAGAAATTGAACAAAAAGGTTTGGATGGCCGCACTCCAATGAAAACGATTTCTTTATTGTTATAATAAATCCATGCAGCAAGGATAAAACCACTAATGCATTTCACACAGTTATAGCAGGTGCTTATTCATAGCTAAGTTTTAAAATAATGACAAAGACATATATATGCAAGCAGGCAAAACTGTAAATTGGTGTAATTAGGCATTGTGAAGGCACACTACAGGTGACACAATGCTCTCAGTTGATATAAAGGCAAGTCTGCTGGAATTCTCTTTCACATGATCACATGGTTAACTCTTCAAACAAAAATAAAGACAAACAAGCCAAACCCATGAAAGATATATAAATGAAGAGCAAAAATTTGAGGGCGATGCATGCTTAACATAATGAAACCACCTTTAAACAGGTGGGAAATATCCCACTCAAGCAAGTCTTCTAAGTACAAAAAATTTTGTTTAAAAAAGCTTTCCATAAACATATGTGTGCATATATGTATATGTACCGTATATACTCGAGTATAAGTCGTTCCGAGTATAAGTCGAGGCCCTAATTTACCACAAAAAAATGGGAAAAACTTATTGACCCGAGTATAAGACGAGGGTGAGAAATGCACAGCTACTGTAAGTGGAAAAGAGGGTCAACAATGCCCATTTGCAGCCATAGGTCCCCCGAACTTCAAACTCGGTAGTTAAGGGTTTCTAGATGCCCCCTAGCTGCAGCCAAAATTTGGGGTCATTGCTGCAGATGGACGCAGTTGACCAAATTTGGGTCCCCGTATCTTGGGGCCACTTAGTGCTAAGAACCCTAAATTTGGTGTGCAAACCCAGTGGCACTAGCACCATAAAATATCCAAAGCTGGGGTTTCTAGCACCAAGTGGCCCCGAGATACAGGGCCCCAAAAATCGGTTCAGAAAATGTCAAGCACTTTTCTGTAGCAGAGAATGACATTTTCCGAACCGGCTTTGGGGCCCCGTATCTCGGGGCTACTTGGTGCTAGGAACTCCATCTTTGGATATGTTGTGGATATGGGTTTGCACACCAAATTTGGGGTTCCTAGCCCCAAGTGGCCCTGAGATACGGGGCCCCAAAGTCGGTTCGGAAAATGACATTTTTTGCTGCAGAAAAGTGCTCGACTCGAGTATAAGTCGAGGGGGGCACTTTCAGCACAAAAAAATGTGCTGGAAAAACTCGACTTATACTCGAGTATATACGGTACTTTGATAAAAATGCCTGCAGAGTTTCCCGGCAGAAGCACCTGTGCATGCCTAGCATTAGAATTCTCATGTAAACATATAAATATATAGGAAGGAAAAATATATGAATAAATATTGCTCTTGCGCATGCACGGGTAGGTAAACCCAAATTCTGTCAAAAACCCTGCAGGCAGACAGGATTCCCTTCACACGGCACAGCATGAAAACACTGCTATTAACCCCATAACAAAAAGACCAGATAATTGCATGCAGACCAAACTTTCAGCCGCAAACAACTTATTCATGGTTATGATTCAATCAATTAGGTACATATATGCAATATACCTCCTGCAGACATCAAGTAGATCAATAGGGGAAAAAGGGGACCCAAAAGTAATTTATCTGCCTTTTCCTCCACAACGATTTTCTCTACTCCGCTTAGTATGGAATTTTATAAAATCAGGAACATTGTCTCTAAACACTTACCGGTATTTATTATATTATAATAAAGAAATCGTTTTCATTGGAGTGCGGTCATCCGGACCTCTTTGTTCAATTTCTGCATATCAGAAGGAAAGGGCAGACCTGATGAGGAAATACTGTCTCTAAATCCCCATCGGGCTCCACCCATCCAGTTACAAAACTCCCGGCCACTGAGTTGTTTGCATGACAGCTCCAGCAGTGGGAGGGAGTTCAGCTGCACTGAGGAATAAAGTGGTAGTAAACTCTCAAAGTTTATTTTTACCTACAGGTAAGGTTATAATAAAGCTTACCTGTAGGTAAAGTGAACACCTCTTAAACGTGCACCGTTTAGGAGATATTCTAGACACCGGCGCATGCGCTCCTAAAGGAATGGCATATCTCTGCCATTCCTTCAGAGCCCTGTGTTGCAGCCGTGACTCCCGAATGCATGCACGGGGTGACTTCATCACGGCACAGCCATTCAAGCAGCCACAGCCCGTGAACCTGTAAGGAAGACCGGTGAAGATGGAAGCCCTGTCAGCGGTGACAGCGTGCCGCTGGAGGGCTTCATCTCAAGTTAGGTCTTTCATAATGTGCTAGTATGTGATGCATACTAGCACGTTATGCCTTTACCATGCAGGTTTTACTTTTTTTTTTTAAAGCCTTTACTACCACTTTAAGTGCCCCTATGAACACTCCAGCCACAGTTCACCTCTGCACATGATGGGTACCCCAGATTCATGTTCCTTTTTACAACTAGTATATGAATCTGTTGCCCACGCCAACATTTGTGGTGTGGTGGTATGGCGGAATTCTAAAGAGTGTCATAGTGTGTATACAGTATATTTTATGAATGCAGAGGCCCCATAGAATAATACGATTGTAGTTGCAAACTTTGATATCTCACAATATTTCCTAAATAGTTTTTCAGATCTTTATTTTCAGAAAAAAAGATCCACTAATCTGAGTTTTACTGCAGACAAACACAATTTAATTCCCAGTACAAAATAAAAGATGATGTTGTGTCGAGCAAATATATACCAAATATGTCAAGCTTTAAAACTGCACATGCCTGCAAAATGCAATATGGTACTTATCAGTAGGTGATGCAAATGGCTTTACAGCTCATCAGTTTAGAGTTAAAGCAGAACTCCACCCAAAAGGGGAAAGTTATGCTTTAAAGCGGAGTTCCACCCAGAAATTGAACTTTCGCTGATCGGATTCTTCCCCCCTCCGTTGTCGCATTTGGCACCTTTCACGGGGGAGCAGATACCTGTCAACTCAAGGTATTTGCTTCCACTTCCGGCGAAAGAGCGCCGCACATTGTGTGGCAAACTACGCTATGTCGTCCCCCCCCCCCCCCCCCCCCGCAGCCTTCTGGGAGACACACTGGTCACAGAAGTCAGCAGGGACCATTCCAAACGCGCAGCGCGACTCGCGCATGCGCAGTAGGGAACCAGGAGTGAAGCCGAAAGTATTCACTGCCTAGTTCCCTTACCATGAATGAAGGTGGCAGCATCTGGGAGTCGATCCGAAGATTGGCTTCGGGTGCCGACATCGCAGGCTCCCTGGACAGGTAAGTGTCCATATATTAAAAGTCAGCAACTACAATATTTGTAGCTGCTGACTTTTAATATTTTTTTTTCCCAGGCGGAACTCCGCTTTAAGTTCTCCTCCCCTGATATGTTTTGGCATGTCATTATTTTTTTTTTTTTTTTTGGGGGGGGGGGGTGGGGGGGTGGGTACCTAGTTTTGACAGGTACCGCTCCCACTTCCACTCAGAATGATTAGGCTAATTTCCTCCCCACAGTCTTCTGGGAAGCCTGTAAGTAACACAGCCTGCTGCCCACAGTTATATCGGCACTGGGAACCCCAAGTTTAGTCAAGAACTCAATGCGCCTCAATATTCTTGCATTCACCATTCTGACATTGTTAATTGTGATCCCCAGGCATCATGGGGCTAGGGTTGTTCAGTGGGGAAAGCCCCGCAAATGTGTTCAGGCCTCCCTAAAGCCACCCATTTCAAATTTACTAAATTGTTAAAAAACAGAAAAACAAGCTTGCTTATGTTCAACCTGCAACATAAGTGAAATGACTGGTTGACTTTATTAAATTCTTCATATAAAATAGATTTGTTGACCTCTCTGATAGTGTTGGGCAAATCATTCGGCATGGGCATGAGCACGGTATGGACTTTAAGGGGAACCCCAAAACGCCAAAATAAAAAAAACGGCATGGGGTCCCCTCAGGTTCCATACCAGACCCTTATGCAGGCATGCAGCCTGGCAGATCAAGAAAGGGGGGACGACTAGCGAGCGCCCCCCCCCTCTCCTGAACCCTACCAGGCCACATGCCCTCAATATGGAATGGGTGCTTTGGGGCAGAGGGGCTCTGCTCCTCCTCACCCCAAAGCACCTTCCCTCATGTTGATGTGGACTAGGAACTCTTCCCCACAACCCTGGGCCTCCAGATATCGCCCCCCCCCCCCCCCCATGTGAATGGGTATGGGGTAGGTACCCATAACCATTCACCAAAAAAGTGTACAAAGTTAATAAACACAGTTGTTTATTAGCTACTGTTTTTGACAAATCCATTAATAAAAAATAAAAAACAATGTCCCCCAATGTAGATCCATCGTCAGTCACGATGCCTGTCGCACCCGAAAAGAACCCAACAAAGGTACATTCGTGACGAACGCTCCAGCAGTCTGGCTGGCCTGCCGTTTGACATTTCTTATATAGCTATGGGGGGGGGGCCACCCGGCGATGTCACCTGGTGGCACCGCCCCCGTGACGTCAACGGCCCAGCAACTGTCAAACAGCGGAGGAGGCATTCGGCAGTTGGCAATCAATGAAAGCGGAGCGTTTTTTGGGTTTTTTTTGTTCTTTTTCGGGGGCGGCGTGATTGGTGATGGATTTATATCAAGAGACATTGGTTTTTTATTTTTTAATGAAGGAATTGTCAAAAACTGTGTGTTTTTTTTTTTTTTTGTTTTTACTTTTTGACACTTTTTTTTGGTGAATGGATAAACCGCCAAACCCCCCCCCCCCCCCCGCCCACAGACACCCACAACCACAGCCCGTGTTGATAGGGACAAGGGGGCCCCTGTCTGAAAGCACCTCCCCATGTTGAGGGCATGTGACCTGACATGGTTCAGGAGTGGGGGGGCCAGGTCTGGGTCTGGTATGGACTGGGGGGGGCACCCTTCTTCTTTATTTTATTTTTCAATAGCCGGGTGCTGGCAATTGTAACCACGAGTCAATTTAAATGTGATTTGAATCGTTTTTTTTTTCTTTTAGAAATGTAATTTTTGCTGCAGCATGAGCATGTTCTGTACAGGGAATTTTTCATTTTTATTGTTGCACTTAAAGCATCATTAAAATCACTACTCCTGAAAAAACGATCGTTTAAAAAAGAATTTTTTTTGCATTGATACATGTCCCCCAGGGCAGTACCCGGCTCCCACAGACTTCAATGGGTTTCGGGTTCGAACTTTTCCCCTGTTCGGGAGTTCTGCTGCAAGGGGGGGTGTTCGGCCCATCTTTACTTTCTGATATAAATGTATGTGTTTTGTGCAAAACAACCTGTTGAGTATCTGTTATTCTGTATTAAAGGTTGATGACTACCATGGCGTGAAGGTTGCTGATCCTTACAGGTGGCTTGAAGATCCCGACAGTGATAAGACAAAGGTGATTATCTGTTTAAAGAGATACTGAAGTGGTTTTTGGTCAAGTTTATATTGTGTATAAGCTTATTCAACTTTATAAAGTTAAATTGTATAAAATCTTTATTTTAAAATATACATTTAATACAGGATGTATCCATGTTTCGGTGTGTGTAGTGTATACAGACCTCATCTAATAATAGAGCCTAGTACAAGCATTGCACTTGATGAGTGTCCCTGCAGACTGATTTAGGCCTCATGCATGATGGATGATTAGCCCCTGTGCATGAGATTCCATCATCCAGCCCTGCAGCAGCCTGTAAACATCTGTGAAAAGCTGAGAGTTGCTGTGGCTGGCTGGGTTTGGACAGCACTGAGTGGTACTAACGTTCAGGTTTGTTTTCTTTTTTTAGGCTTTTTCTGTCTGTTATTTTTCAACATACTTTAACAGACCAAGCTGTTCAGACAAATTAGCAGTCAGATAGTTCAGACAAATCATTTACTACTGATAGGGGTGCTTAGAATGATCAGCTTTTATTTATGTAAAACCTTTGTCACAAAAGGGAAAAAAAAACAATTTGCTTTAACTGCTTATAAACTGTTGTCTAGAGTTAAGCTTCAATTTGTTAGTCAAATCCTTCTAAATCTGCCAGTCTAAAGCCCCATACACACACTATTAGGTTTTCTGCAGATTTTTGTCTTCAGATTTTACCAAAACCATGTAGTGCAAGGGCCTGTCGCATACAAATTAAAACTCTTAAGGTTTGACCTCATATTATATGATTTTGGTAAATCTAAAGACAAAAATCTGCAGAAAATCTAATAGTGTGTATGGGGTCTAACACTGCCCTCTGTCAAACTGACAATGCTGCCGTCCAAAAGTGTCTCTGTTGGTCCTTCACCCAGAGTGGAGACACCCTAAAACAGAAAGTGTGTTTCTGGCCAGATCACCAAGGGATATAAAGGAAAAAAGCCTAAAAAAAAAAAAAACTAATGCAGCCACCACATCTAAGGATTGGTAAACTGCAATATATCATATTTTAGTTTTTGGGTTAAAAAAAGTAAATGTGATTTTTTTTTTTTTTGTTTTTTTTTTTTGTTTTGTTTTTTGTTTTGTCTGCTCTACAACACCCATTTTGTGTTACATGGGACAGAGTCACTGTAAGATTGGACTATAGGGAAATTACACTCCATGCCTCTTGTCTGCCCCACTCTGATGCAGAGCTTGTAAAATAAGCTCTAAAAGTAGTAGTAACTGTTGTTGATGGGGAAAAAAAAATTCCCTGCAAGGCAATGTCATAATGTGCTAGTATGCATTGCATACTAGCACACTATGAGAGACTTACCTTAGAACGAAGCCCTCCAGCACCACGCTGTCACCGCTGAAAGGGCTGACACCTTCCCCAGGTCTTCGTTCCGGATTCGCGTCCTCCAGCTACATGAGTGGCCGGGAGCGTGATGACGTCACTCCTGCACATGCATGCGGCAGCCACCGTTTAAAGCACAGGCTCTTAAGGTCTGGCACTGTATGCCGGACTTCAGAGAGCTTGTGTCGGTAACGTCACTGGCTGCATGCACGCTGAATATCTCCTAAACTGTGCAAGTTTAGGAGATATTCACAGTACCTACAGGTAAGCCTCACTATAGGCTTACCTGTAGGTACAAGTGGTAGAACAGAGTTTACTGCCACTTTAAACACTTGCCTGTATTGCAAAGTAAGCTGCCTGGCTATGTGATCTCAGCAGAAAGGGTTTGGGAAACTTATATTTAGGTAGAGCTGCTGTTTGGCTGGTTCCTCCTAAATGTATGTCCCTTCAACTGACAGCAGGGTCTTGTACTATCATGGCATCCTAGAGTACATTTTTCATTAATATCCAGTAGGTTATTTTAACTTATATTAATTTTTGGGAACTAGGAGAGCAGGCGTTACTTGCTTTAGGTCTTAAAGTGATATTAAAGGTACATTTAAAAAAAATAAACATGTTACACTTACCTGTTCTGTGCAATGGTTTTGCACAGAGTAGCCCAAATTCTCTTCTTCTTGGGTCCTCCGCTGGCACTCCTGATTTCTCCTCTTCTCCAAGTGTCCCCATAGTAAATGGCTTGCTATGAGGGCACTTGGAGGATCTGGGCTACTCTGTGCTAAACCATTAAAGTGAGATTAAAGGTACATTTTTTTCAAATAACGAACATGTTATTCTTACCTGCTCTGTGTAATGGTATTGCACAGAGTAGCCCCAATCCTCCTCTTCTCGAGTCCCCCACCGGAGCTCCTGGCCTGCCCGCCCCTCTTGAGCACAAGCCGCTTGCTAAAGGGGCCCCCGCTCCCTTCTCACCGGCTGGGATTTCTCCCGCTGCTGTATCTGAGTCATTGAGGAGGCAGAGACCTTGCTGGATGGCAATTGAATTGAGCCTGGGTAAGTATTGGGGGGGGGGGGGGGGGGAGCTGCATACTGAAGGTTTTTTACCTTTGTGCATAGAATGCATGAAGATTTTAAAAAAAAAAAGCCTTTGGAGCCTCTTTAAGTAGGCGATATTAGAGATAGTGGTGAGTGAAGAATTACTCTTGTTGGGAATTCACTTTTTATGTATAACTATATTCCACAGCAGCCTGTACTAGCAGGATTGCATGCTTACCTGTAGGAACAGAAGGTAGTAAAACTCCTCACTGTTTTCTGGCATTGCTCACCACATATTAAAATGTTAGAATATAATGATGGAAGTAGTGCAGCAGAAAATGGGTCTAGGGCATTATGATGTAAATTACCATGCTTTTTAATTGGTCATGAAATTTAATTTTAATTTAATTGCACTTTTTCTGTTTTTGTTCAGGCATTTGTTGAAGCTCAGAATAATTTGACAATGCCCTTTCTTGAGCAATGTCCAGTTCGAAAGCTATTTAAGGATCGGATGACAGAACTCTATGACTTTCCCAAGTATAGCTGCCATTTCAAGAAAGGAAACAGGTACCAAAAGCATTCATGCAGAGGTTGACATGTATGTGTTGCTAGGATTATCCAGTCTTGCATATTTCAGACATATTAAAATTGACATGCTGTAGTAGAACAATATAATCCAAAAGAAACAAGCATGCATCCATTAATCAATAAATTAAGTATCAAGCTGTGAAATTAAGATGTGAACAAATATGACCTTAAAAACTAGAATTCAAAAAGTGCATGTGTCACACTATATAACTGTTTAAAAACAATAATTCATATGTCACAATATATGATTGTGTAAAAACAAAAATACACATCAAGTGAATAGAAATAACAATTGTGCAATATAAAGACCAGAAGTTCATATGTATGATGATCACACCATAAAACCTATGAAAAAACAGGTATTAACGTGTGATATATAGGAACAGAGTCCACATAGATGATAATATCAGCCTGAAAAAACTTCCAATACTCTGAAACTTGAATGTTCCTGCAGCCAAAACATATAACAATAATGCCGCTTACCGGATCAGTTGGACCTCAGATTGTAGAGATCATAGGAGCCTGATGCATCAGCCTGCCGGCAACGATACAATCCACCTGTCCTTCGGTTCAGGGAAGGGGCTCTTATCCAGCCTCAAAGAGCAAAGGTAAGTGTTTTCCTGCCAGATTCTTGGATACCAGGATCAGAGAAAAGACCCCACCATGGACCAGGATCTTATTTTTCCTTGCAGAAAAATTCCTGGGAGTTAATCACTCAATAGGAGGTAAAAAAGAAGGGCTTCATAGTGCAGATAAACTTCAAAGAGGTTTATTCACTAAAAACACAGCAAGCGCTGCATTCATAAAAACAAAGGAAGAAAAAATGGTTTAAAAGTAGAAAACAGCCAGGGATCAAACCAAATGGCTCAGTGAAAAAAACGTAATGATGTCAGAATCAGTTGCTCCACCCCACGCGTTTCTCCATAGAAGGCATCAACTGGGAACGGAGGCAGTTGGGTGGAGCAACTAATTCTGACCTTATTACGTTTTTTTTACTGAGCCATTTGGTTTGATCCCTGGCTGTTTTCTACTTTTAAACCGTTTTTTTTTCCTCTATTTTTATGAATGCAGTGGTTGCTGTGTTTTTAGTTAATAAACCTCTTTGAAGTTTATCTGCACTATGAAGCCCTCCTTTTTTTATCTCCTATTGAGTGATTAACTCCCAGGAATTTTTCTGCCAGGAATAATAAGATCCTGGTCCGTGGTGGTGGGGTCTTTTCTTTGATCCTGGCATTATTGTTATATGTTTTGGCTGCAGGAACATTCAAGTTTCAGAGTATTGGAAGTTTTTTCAGGCTGATATTATCATCTATGTGGACTCTGTGTTCCTATATATCACAAGTTAATACCTGTTTTTTCATAGGTCTTATGGTGTGATCATCATACACATGGACTTCTGTCTTTATATTGCACAATTGTTATTTCTGTTCACTTGATAATATGTATTTTTGTTTTTACACAATCATATATTGTGACACTTGAATTATTGTTTTTACACAGTTATATATTGTGACACATGCACTTTTTGAATTCTTGTTTTTAAGGTCATATTTGTTCACATCTTAATTTCACAGCTTGATACTTAATTTATTGATTAATGGATACGCGCTTGTTTCTTTTGGATTATATGTTTTTGAGCTTTTAATATTTAGGCTTACACAAGCAGCAGCGCCTTATTTTTCACTTGGTTAGTGCAGAATCATTTTCTTTTAGACATTTGTAGTAGAACAATATTAACGTAGACTAGGTTCACACTTTTTCCCTAGGGTGCATTGTTTTTTTACATATTCGCCTGTGCTGCATTATGCAGGCGATTTCAAAATAAATGAACTTACAATGTACCTTAATTTGTTAGAAAACAAACATAAACTTTACCTGGCAGCATTCCGCAAAACATCCATCCATAGGCAAGGTGAGATCGGTTTCATTCAGAATGAATGGTGTGTGTTGCAGTAACACATGCATTTCCCCAACACAAAAGTGTGAACTGAGCCTAAGGCTGCTTGAGGATAGCTGGCATTATAAGATCCAAGTCATATCCTTATGTAAAAGTTTGCCTCCCCAGAAAGCTACTAGAACCCTCAAAGAAGTTTAACTTCCAAGTATAAGGATAAAAGGTAGGCAAGATACGGTAGGAGTAGTAGCAGATTAAGTGCCAATATCCCTGAACTATGTACATATAGGAACAACCCTCATGATGGGACTTTAACGGCAATAAGTAAATTCTAGGTAATAGATGGTGTCTTGGGATAGTTTAAAAAGTTTGTAAAGTCTTTATTGTTAAAAAATACAAAAATTGGGGAATCCCCATTCGTCCTCTGACCATGGGACTACCTACACAGACTAATTCTCAGACTCCAGATTTTGGAGGCATGGCTCTGGGGTAGATTCTCTTTCATGAACCCTCTTGTCCAAACATTGACCCTAATTCCTTTGGTAAAATATATCATGACAGATCTATGATGTCCAAATGCATGGTTTAAATGTACAGATGGTGCAATACAACTCGTACACCATTTAAAGCAATATCCCTCTACCCTCGGTGACCATGCAATGAAACAATTTACAAATTGCTGGCATTGTATAGACACTCCAGACCTAGCACACATTATTACTCTCTCCGCTGTGAATTATCCGACCCCAGTGATTCAGTGGCTGAGCACTGGTTCCAGTGCCTCTTTGGGGATGTCTAGGGGACAATATGCAGTCACTTTTTAATTCTGGTTATTCTTTCAAGATGTACTCTTTGTTTAAAGATAGTAACTTCCATTCTTTAATGTTCATGCACCCCTGAAGGAGATAGAAAAGCAATTTTGAAACTCGTTGGGTGTTTATTGTCGCCTTTTCTTGTTTTGGTGATTCCAATTTGAGTACATTGTATCTAGAGATTCTATAACAACCACTTTTTTAATATGTATTGTAATTTTTATATTTTGTAACAATAAAGACTTTACAAACTTTAAACTATTCCAAGATGCTATCTATTACTTATTGCCTTTAAAGTCCCATCATGAGAGTTGTTCCTACATGTACAAGGATAATAGGTAAATCCCCTCCCACATCTCCCAATGCAGTGCTTGAACATCAGTGTTTTGCCCTATTTACAGGGTAAGGCAGTATCCATGAGTATGCATATACTGACCATCAGGAAATTGGATTTAAGGCAGATTACCTTGCTTTTGGCAATGCATCCCAATGCTGCTTGTGTGAATGCACCCTAGGTTCTATTACAGGCAATGCTAAAGCGGAGCTCCAGCCCCCCCCCCTTTACTGTAGCTGCTGACTTTTAATATAAGGACACTTGCCTGTCCAAGGATCCCACGATTTTGGTACCCCAGCCGATTTTTCAATTGGCTATAGGGTGCTGCTGCCACCATTCCTTTTAAAGGAGACCAGCAGGTGAAGCCTTGCGGCTTCACAGCTGGTTCCCTACTGCGCATGCATGGAGCTTGCTGCGCTTTCTGAATGGCCCCGCGGCAGTGGAAGGCAGAAGGGGGCCGAACTTTTGGGGGGGGGATGTGTACCTGTCAAAAACGTGGAGCTTCCCCTTTTGGGTGGAGCTCCGCTTTAAGTCTTCTGATGTCAAACCAAAAGAGGAGATTATTACCAGGACAAATATATTACTGGATGATTTTATTTCTATCTCTTACAGTTCACACAAAGTGATAGCAACCTCCGAACTCTGATAGTCAGACAGGTGGATTGTACCCATCAAAGGAATAGAGTTACTGAGGAGACTGTTATCCATCAGCATTGGACAAGGGTGCTTTAGCATAGACACTTCATTTTTTTGGCAGGCCCTTTCAAAATATGTTAAAAGGCATGTGGGCTGGTAATAGCATGGCAGTGGCTTACACTTTTGTTCCTCCTTTGCAATGGCTGTTGGCATGCATTTTGTGATCTCACAGCTTGACGATGGCTTTTTTGTCCCCAGAACAGAAAGTGGAAGGAGAACTGCCCAAAAGGACACAGCAAAAAAAGTAGTGATTGTAAATTCATCAATAGATATACTTTAAAAGAGAAGTTCGGGAATCCTAAAAAAAAAAAAAAATGATACTCGCCTAGGTGAATTCCGCATCAGTTCGATGGTGCATCTGTACCCCACCGGCTTTAAGACCAAGAACTGAGTGATGAAACACTGCTGATCGCTCAGCTCTCAGTCTTCAGGCTGCAGAGAGCTGCTGACTGTCAGTCACTAGCTGTCTGCCCTGGCCCTCCAGCTCTCACTGGAGCTCTGGGCTTTGCAGGGAGCCGGAGAAGCTAGCTCAGGCTCTCAGCGACTTGCTGAGAGGCTGACTTAGGTGTCGATCTAGGCATCTGTGTGGATCCCTACCATAAGGTTGGGATCGTTTCAGAGCCTGCTGTTGACTGAAAATTGGTCACAGGAGTGCAGAACGAACTGCACTCCTGTAATCCATAGCAGTACAGCTAAAAACTTTGGCTATACTTCTTCTTTTAAAGCATAATTTCACCTTTAGAACATATAACATATTGCACCCATATTTAGGGTGTAACCTGTAAATTTTTTTTTTCGCCACGGCAAGTGGCTCGTAGTTCCTAGTGGACTAAACCTGGATACACACTATACAACTTTTGTTGTTCGCTTTCCTTTAGATTTACCCTTAACTATGTAGTGCAAGGGTCTGCTTGATTGCATACAAATTGAAAGTGTTTAGGTTTGCCCTCGTATATGGTTTCGGTAAATCTAAAGAAAAAAAAATCAAAAGAAAATTGTATAATGTGTATCCAGCTTTATAGGGCGTACACACGGTCGGACTTTGTTCGGACATTCCGAGAACAAAACCCTAGGATTTTTTCCGACGGATGTTGGCTCAAACTTGTCTTGCATACACACGGTCACACAAAGTTGTCGGAAAATCCGATCGTTCTAAACGCGGTGACGTAAAACATGTACGTCGGGACTATAAACGGGGCAGTGGCCAATAGCTTTCATCTCTTTATTTATTCTGAGCATGCGTGGCACTTTGTCCGTCGGATTTGTGTACACACGATCGGAATTTCCGACAACGGATTTTGTTGTCGGAAAATTTTATCTCCTGCTCTCCAACTTTGTGTGTCGGAAAATCCGATGGAAAATGTCCGATGGAGCCCACACACGGTCGGAATTTCCGACAACACGCTCCGATCGGACATTTTCCATCGGAAAATCCGACCGTGTGTACAGGGCATTAGAGTGCACTGATCAGCACACTTGCAGCCTATTGACACTTTCTAACTGAAAGCCCATAAGAGGCATGGGCAGAAAGCTGGAGGACTATGCTTTTTGGCCTCCTGGAAAAATATGTGCATTTATTATTTTTTTCTTAATTTTAAACTTTGTCTTTAAACTTTCAGCTTGGGTTTTGAATTAACCATGCTTTCTATAAAAAATTAAAATTATTCCCGCGCTATCACATATGGAAGACGGCTACGGTTATATTTGAGACCTTGCTATTTACTCTGGCGTCTTTTAAGATCGCCAATGGGTGGACCAGTGGTGTGTTTTTGGGTGTCTGTTTAAACCTTACCACTCACATTGGCGATAGCTGTATCTCCATTTTTTATTAATCCTAAAATGCCGAATTAATAGCCTTATTTTATAGGATATGCTGATGTCTCTTTATTATTGATTTAACCTGTTTTTAATCTATTACTATCCGACTGTGTCATTTGTATCTGGGATTTATTATTGTTATTTAATGCCTTTTGTCTTAGACTTATGTATAAAGACCATTCATAGTTATTTTATTTAAGCCTGCTGCCAGTCTGTGCCGCTTCTCTCTTCCCATTTTTTCCGAGCCTCATATTACATATTTTTTTCGTTTTTACATCATTTACTTAGTCTCTCATATAGAGTTTTTTATGAAGCCCCGGCGTGTGATTTTGCACATGTTATCTATTTTGTGAATGTACCTGATTCACTATAGATTCAGCCCGCCATACTGTTATTTTTATTTGTATTTTTATTTGTTTCTTCAAACCTCTGTTACAGCGGTTTGAGGTTTGTAACATTAGCTGCCGTCCTCCTCTGCTGACAGTGCGAGACGCTCCCACTGGCCTGCTGCTGTCCATTGGTTCCATAAATCAGCTGACAGCACACACCGTCGCACATCATATACATTGGTTGCACCGCGCGGCTCCAAGAAAATGGCCACCGCAATACATTACATTACACGTGTTTGCACTTCGGGAAAATGGCCGCTCATTGCCGCCCATACTATACTATTTAAGGACATGATTTTAGCCTGTATGCATCCCCTGATGAAGTCACGTGAGGTGTGACGTCACGCGTAGGGACGAGACAGGCTGCAGATACTGTTAGAGGCTTACGAGCTCGCCGCTCGTTGGATACAAAGTGCTGTTTTTAATCTATGATGTGAGTACCTTATTTACTTTTTAAATAAAACTGAGTAAACGGTATTACACTATTGGGATCCTTCCTGCCTTTCATATACCCCCCCCCCCCCGCACTACATCTGAGGGAACTACATCTCGGATCTTGGACTGCGTTTGCACACGAAGACACTTGTGATGTTACCCACGCTGAGCACTTTTATTGCAATGGCCGCATGTTAAACCATTGCTGTCACATATTTCAGCTATATCAAGGACTTTCCGTGTAAAGCACCGTTTGCACTTTACTGTTTGGGACATTTTTGTTTTACTTAGTTGGATGGATGTTTTTTGCACATTTGTCACTTATTAATATGGGGTACAGACCCATTTGATTGATATACTCCATTGCACATTGTCACTTTTTTGAGCATTGTTTGCACACAGTGTATACCATCTCTCTTTATCTATATATGTTTGCACTATATGTTATTATGATTTTATTGCTAGGTTTACTAAATTGCTAGGAGGCTTTATTTATCTTCACGTATTAGATATATTAACTCTATTACTATTTTTTATTAGATTCGCTATATTTGCTGCTTAGTGTCACCTATTACGGTTTCATTTATATTCTCCTGATTTTGTTTATGGTATTAAATTTGACACTTGGGTTTTTTACTCACCTTTTTGACACATGTTTGTCTAGTGAGGATTAGCGCTGCACCACTTATTTTTATGCTTTAACCATGCTTTCTATTTAAAAAAAAAGTATGGGTTTTGTTTTGGTTTTTTTGCCCATTCATACTTACCTAGGTGGTGTTGCATCTGTCCCCCAGTGCCTCTGTGCTGAGAACCGAGCGATCGAACATCGCCGATGGCTTGGTTCCCTCAGATCCCCAAGCGGAGAGCTGCTAACTGTAATCAGTAGCTCTCTGCTCTGCTCCTCCACCCTCAGTGGAGCGGGGAGCGGCCGTCTCAAGATCCAGACTTTATTGTCGGGATGATGCGGTGCCTGGACTGATTCCTGTGATGTCAGCAGAGAGCGGACTTCAGTCTGCTCTCGTCTGAAAACGGGTCACAGGAGTGCAAAACGGATTGCACTCCTGTGACCCATAGGAGAAGCCCAGCCAAACAAGCTCAGCTGGACTTCTCCTTTTAAAAGCAGTCTTCATTCAAACTCAATTGAATTATTTCAGGCCAGGGAGGTAACCTGAGTCCACCACATTAACATTTTTCTTGCCCTTATGCTTCTGTGGCTAATCTTACTCCAGCTGGTTTGCCTATTTGTGTGTTTGGTCATTCTTAATAGTCTAACCTGCCTCATCCTACTACAGACAGAGTCCCTAAGTTACATCAACAGGAAATGAGGAAATGTACCCCTAGGAAGGGAATTTCACTCCTGTAGGAGTTATGGGAAAAAATGGTCTATACTGAAGCTTTATCACCAATCCTTGCTTCCACGACAGCCCAAAATTTTCAAAATCCAATTGTCACAGGGACAGAAAGGGAGGTGAAATCTTCTGAACAGGGGCACAGACAACAAATGTTACAGGGGTGTTAAACCTCCCCTATGCTATCCAAAAAAAATTTAAAAATGATTTTTTTGGCTGGGGATACACTTAAAAAATGTACCTGTTCCACCTAGCATACAAAGTCAACCTAAGAACAAACCTACAGACCCTATTTTCTTTGTAACCCAGGGACTGTCTGTACTCTAAAGTGCCACCTTTACTGTGAAAGTTCACCCTCATGCACCTTTCACACATGCTGCCAGCATTCCATAAGCATACTCTGTTTTCCAAAATGTCCACACATACAGATTTTTCCATGTTACCTCTGGTACAGTGCCTTGAAAAAGGTATTCACACCCCTTGGCCATTCCATTGTAGCTCTGGCTGTATGTTTAGGGTCGTTGTCCTGCTGGAAGGTGAACCTCCGCCCCAGTCTCAAGTCTTTTGCAGACTCTAACAGGTTTTCTTCTAGGATTGCCCTGTATTTGGCTCCATCCATCTTTCCATTAACTCTGACCAGCTTCCCTGTCCCTGCTGAAGAAAAGCATCCCCACAACATGATGCTGCCACCACCATGTTTCACGGTGGGGATTGTGTGATCAGGGTGATGTGCAGTGTTAGTTTTCCGCCACAGTGTGTTCATGTTTTGCTTTTGGGCCAAAAAATTACATTTTGGTCTCATGTGACCAGAGCACCTCCTTCCACATGTTTGCTGTGTCCCCCACATGGCTTCTCGCAAACTGCAAACGGGACTTCTTATGGCTTTCTTTCAAAAATGGCTTTCTTCTTGCCACTCTTCCATAAAGGCCAGATTTGGCGAGTGCACAACTAATAGTTATCCTGTGGACAGATTCTCCCACCTGAGGTGTTGATCTCTGCAGTTCCTCCAGAGTTAGCATGGGCCTCTTGGCTGCTTCTCTGATTAATGCTGTCCTTGCCCGGCCTGTCAGTTTAGGTGGATGGTCATGTCTTGGTAGGTTTGCAGTTGTGCCATACTCTTTCCATTTTCGGATGATGGATTGAACAGTGCTCCGTGAGATGTTCAAAGCTTGGGATATTTTTTTTATAACCTAACCTTGCTTTAAACTTCTCCACAACTTTATCCCTGACCTGTCTGGTGTGTTCCTTGGCCTTCATGATGCTGTTTATTCACTAAGGTTCTCTAACAAACCTCTGAGGGCTTCACTGAACAGCTGTATTTATACTGAGATTAAAATACACACAGGTGGACTCTATTTACTAATTAGGTGACTTCTGAAGGCAATTGGTTCCACTAGATTTTAGTTCGGGGTATCAGAGTAAAGGGGGCTGAATACAAATGCACACCACACTTTTCACATATTTATTTGTAAAACATTTTGAAAACCATTTATCATATTTCTTCCACTTCACAATTATGTGCCACTTTGTGTTGGTCTATCATATAAAATCCCAATAAAATACATTTACATTTTTGGTTGTTACATGACAAAATGTGGAAAATTTCAAGGGGTATGAATACTTTTTCAAGGCATTTAGGTATAAGGTATATAGGTATAAGGTATATGGTATAAGGTGTGTGCCACTGCTAGCTGACACTAGATTTACAATTTTCACACAAAACAACTCTGTTCTTCTGCGTCTGCCTACAATGAGAGGTGTTATTTTCACTGGTATAGTCTCAAAGTATGGGAAACGCCAGCTTATGATGGAGTTCTTACATAACAGACCCTTAATCCATTTAGGCTTTGATGTGTTTACTACTGTGTCACTAATATTGTATATTCTTCTCTCTTAATCCACAGATACTTTGATAATTCTGTGTAAATTCTTCGTTTTTTGTTTTTTCATATTGCTCTATGCATACTAACATTCTCTATATGTTGTTGTTTGCAAACAATCAGGTATTACTATTTCTACAATTCTGGTCTTCAGAATCAAAGAGTAATGTATGTTCAGGATTCTCTAGATGATGAACCAAGAGTATTTCTGGATCCTAATACATTTTCCGAAGATGGAACAGTTGCTCTGCGAGGTAAGCTGTCTTTTCTGATTAATGTTCATTTAAAGCATAAACACATTTTACTGAATCTTTTTATGAAGCTGTTGTGCGCTAATGTTACCCATCATAAAGCTGCTAATCAGAAATGTGGAGCTATGTGGCTGCTCTTAACATCCAGTCTCTAGGTAACCAAATAGGCAGCCAAAACCACACACCCCACTGGTTAAGAGATCTTTTTCTTGATTCAAGTAGAAAAGCCTTTTAATTAGTGAATGTTTCATAGTACAGATGTATTAATAGAATTGCAGCTTTTTGCTGAGTAAGATGTTTTGCTTTTTTTCAGGCTATGCTTTCACAGAAGATGGGGAGTATTTTGCCTATGGGTTAAGTAATAGTGGCTCAGACTGGGTAACCATCAAGTTCTTGAAAGTTTGCAACCAAGAAGAACTGCCAGATGTTCTGGAAAGAATAAAATTTAGTTGCATGTCTTGGACCCATGATGGTGTTGGAATGTTTTATAACAGTTATCCTGAACAAGAGGGAAAAAGTGATGGTGAGTACCTTTTTATACAGTTGGATTTTACTGTTTTATGGCTTTGTGAACCTTTTTTTGAAAATGTATTCTTCTCACTCTTCCTCTGTCAGTAACAGGAATGGGGAGGAATAGATTTTAAAGATAAGACAGTGTAAAGTATAACAAAAAGCGAAACTTTTTTTCAAATTTGGATAGAGTGGGGAGGGATTAGAAAAGCCGTCAGGTTTTTCATACTGTCTGTGCCCCCATCTATTTGTCTAGTTTACTGTTATCCCTGAAAGTAAAAGAAAAAAAAGGAATAGAGGGGAAATCTTCTAATGGGGACACTAGTTCTGGTGACCTTGGTGACACTTAGGAGGGATGTTCTGTATGTTGCTGTTTTGACTATGGAATAGGATGTGAAGAGAAATCTCCCCAATGGTACACACATGGCAAAAAAAAAACAAAAAACTGACGGGATACTGTATCCGAATGACAAAAAAAATTTTTTTTTGCTTAGCTCTGCTTTAAGACAGCACTGCTTAACCACTTGACGACCGCCTCACGCCAATTTACGTCGGCAAGGTGGCACGGACAGGCAAAATCACGTACATATACGTGATTTGCCTTCCGCGGGTGGGGGGTCCGATCGGACCCCCCCCGGTGCCCGAGGCGGTCGTCTTTTGTCCAGCGGCGATCAGAGGTGAGGGGGAGGCCATCCGTTCGTGGCCCCCCCTCGCGATCGCCGCCGGCCAATCACATCATTCCTTTGCTGCTGTATGCTAAACAGCAGCAAAGGAAATGATGTCATCTCTCCTCGGCTCGGTAATTTCCGTTCCGGCCCGAGGAGAGAAGACAGGTATGTGAGTGCACAACACACACACACACAGACAGTAGAACATGCCAGGCACACTAAACACCCCGATCCCCCCCCCCGATCGCCCCCCGATCCCCCCCAATCACCCCCCCCCCCGTCACAAACTGACACCAGCAGTTTTTTTTTTTTTTTTTTTCTGATTACTGCATTGGTGTCAGTTTGTGACAGTTACAGTGTTAGGACAGTTAGTATTACCCCCCTGTAGATCTAGGATACCCCCCTAACCCCCCCTAATAAAGTTTTAACCCCTTGATCACCCCCTGTCACCAGTGTCGCTAAGCGATCATTTTTCTGATCGCTGTATTAGTGTCGCTGGTGACGCTAGTTAGGGACCTGAATATTTAGGTTCGCCGTCAGCGTTTTATAGCGACAGGGACCCCCATATACTACCGAATAAATGTTTTAACCCCTTGATGGCCCCCTAGTTAACCCTTTCACCACTGATCACCGTATAACTGTTACGGGTGACGCTGGTTAGTTTGTTTATTTTTTATAGTGTCAGGGCACCCGCCGTTTATTACCGAATAAAGGTTTAGCCCCCTGATCGCCCGGCGGTGATATGCGTCGCCCCAGGCAGCGTCAGATTAGCGCCAGTACCGCTAACACCCACGCACGCAGCATACGCCTCCCTTAGTGGTATAGTATCTGTACGGATCAATATCTGATCCGATCAGATCTATACTAGCGTCCCCAGCAGTTTAGGGTTCCCAAAAACACAGTGTTAGCGGGATCAGCCCAGATACCTGCTAGCACCTGCGTTTTGCCCCTCCGCCCGGCCCAGCCCAAGTGCAGTATCGATCGATCACTGTCACTTACAAAACACTAAACGCATAACTGCAGCGTTCGCAGAGTCAGGCCTGATCCCTGCGATCGCTAACAGTTTTTTTGGTAGTATTTTGGTGAACTGGCAAGCACCAGCCCCAAGCAGCGTCAGATTAGCGCCAGTACCGCTAACACCCACGCACGCACCGTACACCTCCCTTAGTGGTATAGTATCTGAACGGATCAATATCTGATCCGATCAGATCTATACTGGCGTCCCCAGCAGTTTAGGGTTCCCAAAAACGCAGTGTTAGCGGGATCAGCCCAGATACCTGCTAGCACCTGCATTTTGCCCCTCCGCCCGGCCCAGCCCACCCAAGTGCAGTATCGATCGATCACTGTCACTTACAAAACACTTAACGCATAACTGCAGCATTCGCAGAGTCAGGCCTGATCCCTGCGATCGCTAACAGTTTTTTTGGTAGCTTTTTATTGAACTGGCAAGTGCCAGCGGCCTAGTACACCCCGGTCGTAGTCAAACCAGCACTGCAGTAACACTTGGTGACGTGGCGAGTCCCATAAGTGCAGTTCAAGCTGGTGAGGTGGCAAGCACAAGTAGTGTCCCGCTGCCACCAAGAAGACAAACACAGGCCCGTCGTGCCCATAGTGCCCTTCCTGCTGCATTCGCCAATCCTAATTGGGAACCCACCGCTTCTGCAGCGCCCGTACTTCCCCCATTCACATCCCCAACCAAATGCAGTCGGCTGCATGAGAGGCATTTTCTTTATGTCCTCCTGAGTACCCCTACCCAACGAACCCCCAAAAAAGATGTCGTGTCTGCAGCAAGCGCGAATATAGGCGTGACACCCGCTATTATTGTCCCTCCTGTCCTGACAATCCTGGTCTTTGCATTGGTGAATGTTTTGAACGCTACC
Source organism: Aquarana catesbeiana (assembly GCF_042186555.1). NCBI lineage: Eukaryota > Metazoa > Chordata > Amphibia > Anura > Ranidae > Aquarana > Aquarana catesbeiana. The sequence continues at coordinate 362,899,165 of NC_133327.1, read as the reverse complement.
ATTCATTAGTTGAGTATTAGCGTAGGGTACAGCATTGCACAGACTAGGCACACTTTCACAGGGTCTCCCAAGATGCCATCGCATTTTGAGAGACCCGAACCTGGAACCGGTTACCGTTATAAAAGTTAGTTACAAAAAAAGTGTAAAAAAAAAAAAAAAAATATAAAATAAAAAAAAATAGTTGTCGTTTTATTGTTCTCTCTCTCTTGTTCTGCTCTTTTTTACTGTATTCTATTCTGCAATGTTTTATTGTTATTATGTTTTATCATGTTTGCTTTTCAGGTATGCAATTTTTTATACTTTACCGTTTACTGTGCTTTATTGTTAACCATTTTTTTGTCTTCAGGTACGCCATTCACGACTTTGAATGGTTATACCAGAATGATGCCTGCAGGTTTAGGTATCATCTTGGTATCATTCTTTTCAGCCAGCGGTCGGCTTTCATGTAAAAGCAATCCTAGTGGCTAATTAGCCTCTAGACTGCTTTTACAAGCCGTGGGAGGGAAAGCCCCCCCCCCCACCGTCTTCCGTGTTTTTCTCTGGCTCTCCTGTCTCAACAGGGAACCTGAGAATGCAGCCGGTGATTCAGCCAGCTGACCATAGAGCTGATCAGAGACCAGAGTGGCTCCAAACATCTCTATGGCCTAAGAAACCGGAAGCTACGAGCATTTTATGACTTAGATTTTCGCCGGATGTAAATAGCGCCATTGGGAAATTGGGGAAGCATTTTATCACACCGATCTTGGTGTCATCAGATGCTTTGAGGGCAGAGGAGAGATCTAGGGTCTAATAGACCCCAATTTTTTCATAAAAGAGTACCTGTCACTACCTATTGCTATCATAGGGGATATTTACATTCCCCGAGATAAGAATAAAAATGATTAAAAAAAAAAAAAAAATGAAAGGAACAGTTTAAAAATAAGATAAAAAAGCAAAAAAAATAATAAAGAAAAAAAAAAAAAAAAAAAGCACCCCTGTCGCCCCCTGCTCTCGCGCTAAGGCGAACGCAAGCGGCGGTCTGTCGTCAAACGTAAACAGCAATTGCACCATGCATGTGAGGTATCGCCGCGAAGGTCAGATCGAGGGCAGTAATTTTTGCAGTAGACCTCCTCTGTAAATCTAAAGTGGTAACCTGTAAAGGCTTTTAAAGGCTTTTAAAAATGTATTTATTTTGTTGCCACTGCACGTTTGTGCGCAATTTTAAAGCATGTCATGTTTGGTATCCATGTACTCGGCCTAAGATCATCTTTTTTATTTCATCAAACATTTGGGCAATATAGTGTGTTTTAGTGCATTAAAATTTAAAAAAGTGTGTTTTTTCCCCAAAAAATGCGTTTGAAAAATCGCTGCGCAAATACTGTATGAAAAAAAAAATGAAACACCCACCATTTTAATCTGTAGGGCATTTGCTTTAAAAAAATATATAATGTTTGGGGGTTCAAAGTAATTTTTTTGCAAAAAAAAAATAACTTTTTCATGTAAACAATGAGTGACAGAAAGGGCTTTGTCTTCAAGTGGTTAGAAGAGTGGGTGATGTGTGACATAAGCTTCTAAATGTTGTGCATAAAATGCCAGGACAGTTCAAAACCCCCCCAAATGACCCCATTTTGGAAAGTAGACACCCCAAGCTATTTGCTGAGAGGCATGTCGAGTCCATGGAATATTTTATATTGCAAAACAAGTTGCGGGAAAGAGACAAATTTTTTTTTTTTTTTTTTGCACAAAGTTGTCACTAAATGATATATTGCTCAAACATGCCATGGGAATATGTGAAATTACACCCCAAAATACATTCTGCTGCTTCTCCTGAGTACGGGGATACCACATGTGTGAGACTTTTTGGGAGCCTAGCCGCGTACGGGACCCCGAAAACCAAGCACCGCCTTCAGGCTTTCTAAGGGCGTGAATTTTTGATTTCACTCTTCACTGCCTATCACAGTTTCGGAGGCCATGGAATGCCCAGGTGGCACAAAACCCCCCCAAATGACCCCATTTTGGAAAGTAGACACCCAAAGCTATTTGCTGAGAGGTATAGTGAGTATTTTGCAGACCTCACTTTTTGTCACAAAGTTTTGAAAATTGAAAAAAGAAAAAAAAAAAAGTTTTTTCTTGTCTTTCTTCATTTTCAAAAACAAATGAGAGCTGCAAAATACTCACCATGCCTCTCAGCAAATAGCTTGGGGTGTCTACTTTCCAAAATGGGGTCATTTGGGGGGGTTTTGTGCCACCTGGGCATTCCATGGCCTCCGAAACTGTGATAGGCAGTGAAGAGTGAAATCAAAAATTTTCACCCTTAGAAATCCTGAAGGCGGTGCTTGGTTTTCGGGGCCCCGTACGTGGCTAGGCTCCCAAAAAGTCCCACACATGTGGTATCCCCATACTCAGGAGAAGCAGCTAAATGTATTTTGGGGTGCAATTCCACATATGCCCATGGCCTGTGTGAGCAATATATCATTTAGTGACAACTTTGTGCAAAAAAAAAAAAAAAAAAAAGTGTCACTTTCCCGCAACTTGTGTCAAAATATAAAATATTCCATGGACTCAATATGCCTCTCAGCAAATAGCTTGGGGTGTCTACTTTCCAAAATGGGGTCATTTGGGGGGGTTTTGTGCCACCTGGGCATTCCATGGCCTCCGAAACTGTGATAGGCAGTGAAGAGTGAAATCAAAAATTTACACCCTTAGAAATCCTGAAGGCGGTGATTGGTTTTCGGGGCCCCGTACGCGGCTAGGCTCCCAAAAAGTCCCACACATGTGGTATCCCCGTACTCAGGAGAAGCAGCTGAATGTATTTTGGGGTGCAATTCCACATATGCCCATGGCCTGTGTGAGCAATATATCATTTAGTGACAACTTTTTGTAAATATTTTTTTTTTTTTTTTTTGTCATTATTCAATCACTTGGGACAAAAAAAATAAATATTCAATGGGTTCAACATGCCTCTCAGCAATTTCCTTGGGGTGTCTACTTTCCAAAATGGGGTCATTTGGGGGGGTTTTGTACTGCCCTGCCATTTTAGCACCTCAAGAAATGACATAGGCAGTCATAAACTAAAAGCTGTGTAAATTACAGAAAATGTACCCTAGTTTGTAGACGCTATAACTTTTGCGCAAACCAATAAATATATGCTTATTGACATTTTTTTTACCAAAGACATGTGGCCGAATACATTTTGGCCTAAATGTATGACTAAAATTTAGTTTATTGGATTTTTTTTATAACAAAAAGTAGAAAATATCATTTTTTTTCAAAATTTTCGGTCTTTTTCCATTTATAGCGCAAAAAATAAAAACTGCAGAGGTGATCAAATACCATCAAAAGAAAGCTCTATTTGTGGGAAGAAAAGGACGCAAATTTCGTTTGGGTACAGCATTGCATGACCGCGCAATTAGCAGTTAAAGCGACGCAGTGCCAAATTGGAAAAAGACCTCTGGTCCTTAGGCAGCATAATGGTCCGGGGCTCAAGTGGTTAAAGACTAGTACTGATCAGATACAAACCATTGTTCTTGCCCATTACCATGACCAATAGTTTGGTTATGGCTTAAAGCGGTTGTAAAGGCTTTAATTTTTTTTCCCTAAAATAATAAGACATGGTATACGTATCTGCCTTGTGCAATGGTATTACACAGAGTGGACCCGAACTTCCTCTTCTGGGGTTCTTCGCCACCACTTTAAGCTCCTTATCTGCTGTGTGCCCCCATAGCAAGCTGTGTGCTATTGGGGCACATGTGCAGCCAGTGTCCCACCCCATGCTCCCTTCTCACAGGATTTGACAATGGCTGCCTCCATGTCCGGTCAGGAGAGGAACAGAGATCAGCATTGCTGCAAATGGGCACAGCGCTTTATTGAGGTAGGATTCGGGGAAAGTAAATAGGGAGGTTAGGGGCGATACAAATACTAGGACATTTTTACTTTAGTAAGGTAAAAAATGGCTAGCCTTTAGAACCACTTTATGTGGATGTGGCTTGCGTGGGTATATGTGTGTGTGTGTGTGTGTGTGTGTGTATGTATATAAGTTTATTCACTCTAGTGTTCATATTACCTTTGTGTGTTTCCATTTCCTCTGTGCTCAGTTTGTCCTGGACCCACCCCAGCCTGTGACTGGATAGTGAAGGGAGAGGCAGTACAGTGATGAGCTCATCTCTCTGTCACTCTTCTCCCATTCTATTGGCATGCCCCTTGTCAACACATGAACTGATTGGCTCCTTGTGCTATTTCTTTCTCTCACATTCCAGAGAGGCTGGTACCACGTTAAATTCTGGTACTTAGACTTCTTGCATTTTTAAAGTGATTGTAAAGTGAGAAGGCTTTTAATCTTAATGCATTCTATGCATTATGATAAAACATATTCTGTGTGCAGCAGCCCGCCGCAGCCTCCCTAATACTTACCTGAGGTCCCTCTAGATCCAGTGGTGTTGCATAAGTGTCTCAGCTGCCCGGGTCTTCCCTCCTCATTGGCTGAGACAGCAGCGTGGCGCCATTGGCTTCCGCTGCTGTCAGTTAAAGTCAGTCTGCCAATGAGGAGAGAAAAGGGGCGGGGCTCGGCTCAGGTGAATGGACACAGGGAGCTGCGGCTAGGCTCGGGTGCCCCCATAGCAAGCTTCTTGCTGTGGGGGCACTCCACAAGAGGGAGGGGCCAGGAGCACCAAAGAGATACCCGAGAAGAAGAGGATCTGAGCTGCTCTGTGCAAAACCGCTACAAAGGGCAGCATAACATGTTTGTTATTTTTAACTAAAAAACGAGACATTACAATCACTTTAAGAAGTGCATTTAGTGATGTATTCATTATTACTGAGCTCATTTGTGTCTTTTTATATCTGCTAGAGTTCAGTTAGTGAGATAATAAGTGCACTGCTCCAATCCTCAAAGTGCTTCTTGTCACTCCTCCACACATAGGGGTGGATTTACTAAAGGTAAATCCACTCTGCACTAAAAGTGCAGTCGCTGTAAATCTGTGGGGAAAATGTGAAATCAGGGGAAGCTCTGCTGATTTTATCATCCAAGCATATGTGCTGTTTTTTTATTTTCCTTGCATGTCCCCTCTTGGATCTAAAGCGACTGCACTTCCAAGTGTATTTGCAGTGCACTTGTAGTGCATAGTGGATTTGCCTTTAGTAAATAAACCCCATAGTTCAGTATAGTCCAAAGGACAAGTCGCACATCACTGATGTCTACAGAGACAAAACTTTAATCAGCCGACAAGCTTCAGCACAAGGGCCTACCCCAGGACCACTTCTCGGACGTGTTTCACCCAATGGAGAAATCTTAGAGAATCCTTTATGATTAAGCCCATTAGGTGAAACCTGTCCGAGGGTATGAGGCTCTTCCTTTTGGATTTATAATGCCTGGAGCTCAGATTTAAAAGCCATTTTAATAGCTGCTGTGATCAGTGACACAATTTGGTCGCCTGCACCAGGTTTAAAAAAAACACAGCCCCAGTTTTGAATGTCTTATGACAGATACAATAAGACAAGACAACATTTTTCTAGTTAATGACACAGAAAAAAAAAAAAAAAAAAAAAAAAAAAAACTTTTTTTCACTTAAAATTTATATTGTCAGTTTTCATTAAAAAAAAATAAATAAGAACATATTCCAAGAAAAAAAGTAGCTTGTTCTTATAGTGTTTGTCAAACCAAAAATGTTATTTTAGTTGTGGAGCAGGATTTGAACCCATATCTGTTGTGGTTTTTTTTTGTTTTTTTCTTTATTCTTTTTCTTTTTACTGCTCTGTGGGGCTCTGTTAGAGAGATTTTTCCTCGTTTTCTGTCCCGCTGACAATATTGTTTTACCAGACTAAGTAATTTTCAAGCATTTTTCAAAAAAAAAAAAAAAAAAAGCAGATTTTTACAAAAAATATATCTATATTGCTCCAAGTGGTTACGCAGCAATGGCTGATTAAACTTATAGCAATAAGCTTTTGGGTGAAGCATGGGGTTTGTTATGTCTTTAATGTGTTTATTACAGTTCCATGCTGTCTTAACCTATGTTATATATTATTTTTTTTATTTTTTTTATTTCACTGCCATTATTTTGGAAAGGTACGGAAACATCCACCAACCTGCACCAGAAGCTCTATTATCATGTCCTGGGAACAGACCAGTCTAAGGATGTTTTATGTGCTGAATTTCCAGATAACCCGAAATGGATGGGAGGTGCTACGGTGAGACAGCATTTCACTTTTGCTTTGTTTTCATGTTTAAACATTAGAAGTCTGAGGAATGTATTCTAAATAATGCCTAAAGCAAACAAATAAGAATGTTGTCTGCACACCAAGATATTGTTTCATTACCTGCTTTCATTTAGTAACAATAAGATCTGCATTGTTTGGGGACCATGTAGAGCCCCTCAGTTGGGTACAGGTCACAATTGCCTGATGAAGAAGGCCCTGAGTGCTCCAAAATGTTGCATTTGTTCTAAGGATCAATTCACAACAGATGCGTTGGCAGATTAGGTTCAGTACATGTCAGCACAAGGTCCTGTAAAAAATAAGGTATGTAAAGGGGAGCAGTTCCTACTGGTGCATTGCACTGATATGCGCAGATTTGCAGTGGGGAAAAAAAGTAGAATAAGTCTTACTTTTTTTCAAAGAAATGTATTATAACATGTATCAGCATAGTGCAAATGCTAGTGAAAAACAAATTAATAACTCTATCAAAATCATCATTGAATCAATATTATAGTTCATAAAGTCCAATCAAAATGGACTTCATGAACTATAATATTGATGATTTTGATTGATTTATGAATGTATTTATTGATTTATATATTTATTGGTTTTGCACTAGCACTTTTGGTATAGCACTTTGATTTAATAGCGTGCTCATTTCTTTCTCGAACATCACGGGACACAGAGCCCCAGTAATTACTGATGGATTATATAGGGTATCACTGGTGATTGGACACTGGCACACCCTAACCAGGAAGTTCAACCCCCTATATAATCCCTCCCCTTGCAGGGATATCTCAGTTTTTACGCCAGTGTCTTAGGTGATGGACGTGTAAAGATGTCCTGTGCTGGGCTCCAAAGGGATTATCCTATATCGTATACTGGGGCAGGCCAGGCGAACTGGATCCATTCCAAAGTGTCTTTTCTAGGCAGAATTGGATGGTACCCGGGCCTCGTGTCCGAAGAAACAAGGTTTTACCTGTAACGCTTCTCTTTTTAGAGAGCCTGCAGATTAGAAAATGGTTTTTCTAGCATAATTTCTAGCCGGGTGCTTTACAGGGCCAGAACTGTGGATCCCCCTATTCGTAGGGGGCCCCAGTCTCTGACGGTTTTTTCAAACGGAGCCCACCGTGAGAGGCGAAGATTGGGTCTGTACAACAAACCCTGCGGCTGGATAAGGTAGGGGAGATTCCACAGAATTTTTAAATTCTAGTAGGTTTCTCCTTTAAGGTAAATGCATGCTGTGCCTATTGTGACCACCGGGGGCTGCCAAGAGCACAAACCTTCTCATGCTGATGTCTGTCTCAAGTGTTCGACACTGCACAAGCTCCTCCGGCCGGCTCCAGGTAGGATGGATGGGGTGCTCTCCGCAGGGATATCTCCCCCCAGACTAGGCATTGGGTAGCATGGCTTTTAGCCAGACTACATCGCTCAGCAGTCAGTGTTCATCTTGTGATACCTCCAACTTGTTGCTTTGCACTATGGGTAGAAGAGGTTCAAGCACCTCAAGAACCAGAGACTCTAGGGGATCTCGTTCAGGTTCTGAGGGCCCCCTGTCTTTAGCATCCTCCCCCCCCGAGGGGCCAGGGACGGCTAGCCAGGGAGAGCCATCGGGGTCAGGGGCTATACCTGCTTCTGGCACTTCAGCCCCTGTATACATTACACAGGAGGTTTTTTCCCTCAACCATTAATGGTCTAGAGGAAAGATTAATGGCCGTGATTATGTCTTCACTCGGTGGAAGAAAACTAGGCCTTCCGCTGTTCCCCAAGACCCTCAGGAAGGGGAGCTCTGGGATAAAGGAGAGGAATCCCTTTCAGAGGATCGGGATGGGACGAATGACTCTTCTTCGGAGGAATCAGGTGGAGAGGGACCCTCTGCGACTTTTCAAGAGGAGAAAGTCTTAGTGCAGATCCTTACTGGATTGGTCTGCTCCACATTTAAGTTGCCCATATCTGAATCAGTTAAAGAACCCTCTTCTTCTTTAGGGTCACTGAAACCTCCTCAAACAGCACGGGCTTTTCCTGTTCATAATTCACTTGAAAAGCTCCTTTATGCTGAGTGGGATCACCCAGTTAAACGTTTTTTTCCGCCTAAAAAGTTTTCAACACTTTATCCGATGGAAGATAAGTTTATTAAAATGTGGGGAATACCGGCCATTGATGCCGCCATTTCCTCCGTAAATAATAGTTTGACTTGTCCTGTAGACAATGCTCAGATGCTCAGGGATCCTGTAGATAAAAAGATGGAATCCCTATTGAAGGATGTTTTCTCCTTAGCAGGTTCAGTGGCTCAACCTGCAGTAGCAGCGATTGGAGTCTGTCAATACCAAAGAGACCATGTTAAGCAGGTCATCAAGGTTTTACCTGAACAGCAGGCCCAGGGGTTGGCTAACCTTCCAGCGGCCTTATGTTATGTTGTGGATGCCATCAGAGATTCTATCATGCAAACTTCTCGTCTGTCGCTGGGGTTAGTGCATATACGTAGAATCCTATGGTTGAAAGGTTGGTCAGCCGAAGCACCATGTAAGAAGCTCCTGGCTGGGTTTCCATTTCGTGGTGAAAGGTTGTTTGGAGAAGACTTGGATAACTATATCAAGAGAATCTCTTGTGGGAAAAGCACTCTCTTACCTGTTTTGAGTAAGTGTCCCTCTTTCAAACTGACTCTTTCCCCAGCTCCGGGGGCTTCCGCCTCCAGGCAGTCTCGACGGCCTCCTCTGTCTGGGTCCAGAGACAAGAGTCAACCCCAGAGACAAAAGAAGTCCTGGGGGAAGAAGCCTACTAGGCAAAACACTAAGACCTCTGCATGAGGGGGTGCCCCCGCTCGCTCGAGTGGGGGGAAGACTGCGACAGTTCTCAGGGCTCTGGCAGGAGGAGTTCCAGGACAGATGGGTAATCTCCACGGTAACCTTAGGATACAAGCTGGAGTTTCAGGAATTTCCTTCTCCTCGTTTCCTCAGGTCAAGTGTCCCTAGAGATCCAGAGAAAAAGCAGTCGCTCCTTCTAACGTTAGAGCGACTTTTGTCGCAGGAGGTCATTATGGTAGTTCCCGCGAAGGATTAAGGATTGGGTTTCTATTCCAACCTTTTTACGGTCCAAAAACCAAATGGGGATGTCAGACCCTTTTTGGATTTAAGGGATCTGAACCAATTCCTAAGGATTCAATCCTTCCGCATGGAATCATTCGGACAGTAGTCTCCACCCTGCAGGGAGGAGAATTTCTGGCATCGATAGACATCAGAGATGCATATCTGCATGTGTCCATTTTTCCTGCTCATCAGAAGTTTCTGCGCTTCGAGATAGGAGGACGCCATTTCCAGTTTGTGGCTCTGCCTTTAGGGATAGCCACTGCACCTCGAGTGTTCACAAAGGTCTTGGCTCCTACTCTGGCCAGTTTAAGGGCTCAGGGTATAGCTGTCATAGCATACCTAGACGACCTGCTCCTGATAGACCGGTCGGTAGCCTCCTTGAACGGGAACTTGAGGACCACAGTCAAGTATCTGGACGCCTAGGTTGGATCCTCAACCTAGAAAAATCTTTCCTAAAACCAGTAAGAAGATTGGAGTATTTGGGTCTGATCATAGATACAAGCCAGGAGAAGGTATTTCTACCTCAGGCAAAGATCACTGCCTTAAGGGAGCTGATCCTGGCAGTCAGGACCAAAAAGGGTCCCTCTGTCCGCCTTTGTATGAGGCTGCTGGGAAAGATGGTGTCTTCATTCGAATCCGTTCCATATGCTCAGTTCCATTCAAGACTACTGCAGCACAGTATTTTGTCGGCCTGGAACAAGAAGGTTCAGGCATTAGACCTTCCGATGCACCTGTCTCAGGCAGTGCGTCAGAGCCTCAATTGGTGGCTCATACCCAAAAATCTGCAGAAGAGAAAATCTTTTCTGCCGGTTACCTGGACGGTGGTAACAACAGATGCCGGTCTGTCGGGTTGGGGAGCAGTTCTGGAACAGTCTGCAGTTCAGGGGGTATGGTCCAAGACCGAGAGGACCTTACCCATCAACATTCTGGAGATCCGTGCGGTATATCTTGCCCTAAAGACCTGGACTATTAGGCTACAGGGTTGCCCGGTCAGGATCCAGTCCGAAATGCCACAGCAGTGGCTTATGTCAATCATCAGGGAGGCACCAGGAGCCGAGCTGCTCAAAAGGAGGTGAACCAGATCTTAGTCTGGGCAGAGAAGCATGTGCCATGCATATCTGTAGTTTTTATTCCGGGGATAGAGAACTGGCAGGCGGACTATTTAAGTCGCCAGCAGTTACTTCCAGGGGAATGGTCTCTGCATCCCGACGTCTTTTGAGCCATATGCCAAAGATGGGGGGTTCCAGATGTAGATCTCTTTTGCATCCCGATTCAACAAAAAGATAGACAGATTTGTGGCAAGGACAAAAGATCCTCTTGCACAGGGGACGGATGCGTTGGTGATTTTGTGGCATCGGTTCTCACCCGATTTATGCATTCCCGCCTATTCTGCTACTGCCACGACTCCTTCGCAGGATCAGGCAGGAAAGGAAGTCAGTACTTCTGGTGGCCCCCGCTTGGCCCAGAAGGACGTGGTATGCAGAAATAGTAAGGATGACGGTGGGTTCCCCGTGGACACTACCGGTACGCCCAGACCTGTTATCTCAGGGTCCAGTGTTCCATCCTGCTTTACAAACGCTAAATTTGACGGTTTGGCTATTGAGACCCACGTTCTGAAGAGTTGTGGGCTTTCAGGTCCTGTGATATCTACCTTGATCAATGCAAGGAAGCCAGCTTCCAGAATGATTTATCATACAGTCTGGAAAGCTTATATATCCTGGTGTGAATCCAGGGGTTGGCATCCCAGAAAATATGTGATTGGTAGAATTCTTGATTTTCTACAATTGGGATTAGAGATGGAGCTGGCCTTGAGTACCATCAAGGGCCAGGTCTCGGCCTTATCAGTATTATTTCAACGGCCACTTGCTTCGCATTCTTTAGTCCGAAACTTTATGCAGGGGGTGACGTGTCTTAATCCTCCGGTTAAGGCGCCCCTAAACCCCTGGGACTTGAACTTGGTTCTGTCTGTGTTACAGAAACAGCCTTTTGAACCAATACGTCAGATTCCTTTGGTCTTGCTGACAAGGAAGTTAATTTTTCTGGTAGCCACCTCTTCTGCTAGAAGAGTATCAGAATTAGCAGCTCTTTCCTGTAAAGAGCCTTATTTGATTGTACACAAGGATAGAGTGGTACTGCGCCCTCATCCTAGTTTTTTACCGAAGGTGGTTTCAGATTTTCATCTAAACCAAGACATTGTTCTACCTTCCTTTTTTCCAGATCCCTGTTCTCCGGAAGAAAGATCACTACATTCTTTGGATGTAATAAGAGCAGTCAAGGCCTATCTGGAAGCGACTGCTCAGATTCGCAAAACGGATGTTTTGTTTTTGCTGCCAGAGGGTCCCAGTAGAGGACAGGCAGCATCGAAAGCTGCCATTTCTAAATGGATTCAACAATTGATCATTCAAGCTTACAGTTTGAAACAGAAGATTCCTCCGTTTCAGATCAAGACACATTCCACAAGGGCTATTGGTGCTTCTTGGGCAGTGCATCACCGGGCCTCTATGGCTCAAATCTGCAAGGCCGCAACCTGGTCTTCAGTCTATACATTCACCAGATTTTATCAGGTGGATGTGAGAAGGCATGAGGATATCGCCTTTGGGCGTAGTGTGCTGCAGGCAGCGGTACGAGGTCTTCAGATCTGATTGCACCCTACTTGGCCGTGGTCCCCCCCCCCCCCCCCCCCTCAGATAGCATTGCTCTGGGACATCCCATCAGTAATTACTGTGGCTCTGTGTCCTGTGATGTTCGGGAAAGAAAATAGGATATTTTAAAACAGCTTACCTGTAAAATCCTTTTCTTTCGATGGACATCACGGGACACAGAGGTCCCGCCCCTCTTCTTAAAAAACTTATATTGCTTTGCTACAAAACTGAGTTATCCCTGGAAGGGGAGGGATTATATAGGGGGTTGAACTTCCTGATGGGGTGTGCCAGTGTCCAATCACCAGTGATACCTATATAACCTATCAGTAATTACTGGGGCTCTGTGTCCCGTGATGTCCATCGAAAGAAAAGGATTTTACAGGTAAGCTGTTTTTAAAAATCCTATTATCTCATATGTTATATTCATAGCAAACATATAGTGGGGTTCTGCCAGTTTTCTCTACCAGTTTTTTCGTTCAACCCGGTCAGATCAGAGCCTCTGTACTAACAATCCGATGTTAGTACAGTGATCTCCCCTGCTGTGCTATTATGTTCTGACAGGGGGACCACCCCGCCAGAACACTCTGGTCAGCGCTGTTGGGAGCACTGATTGGGAGTCGGACGGCAGACCTTTTTTTGGTCATACTCCTTCGACAGAAGCCAGCCAAACGGCCAGCTTCTGACGGACCAGCTGCCGTACACACAGGCTGAATGTTAGCCAGTTTCTATTGAACTCACCAATGCCGCCTGAAATTCGGCTGTGTGTACAAGGCTTTAAAATACAAGAGTGGAAGAACACTTTAAGGAGTTGCCAGTGAAGTTGACTGACTTTGTTTCCATAAACCATTTAGTTATTTATAGTTATGTAATGGCCTTATCACTAACAAAAAAAAAACCATGACAAAGATCTATGTTTTGGGATTATTACAGGCAACAGAGAAAGGATAATAAAGATCAAGAGTTATTAAACGTAACAACCAGTTTTGTTGTTTTTCTCATTTTTGGAAGGCGTTCATTGCTGCTGTTTTCCAGCAGAGGGCGCACAATAACACAAAAGCTGAGCCCTCTGTAATTGGGCACAGTTTACCAAGTTGGTAATTTTATTTTTGTATTTGAATGTATCCATTTCATTTCCTTGACATTTCATTGATTCATATTAGTGTGTTTTGTCTTTGTATATACAAAAATACATCTAAGCATTTAGTGTATTATTTACAATTATCAAAACTATTTCCAAAAGCTAGAGGCAGGATGCTGTTATGGCCATCTCAATGATATGTGTTTCTTTAATTAAACATTTTACAAGAAAAATAACTTATGCAGTGCCAAACATGTATCCCTTAATATGGTCTGTTTCAGTTTTCTTAGTGATCTACTATGTACCACTTTTGTATAGTCCAGAGCAATGAGATTGCGCTCATTTTATTTAATTTTTTTTCAATTTTTAATCCTAAGGGCTCATTTCACACTGGTTCAGAGCACTGATGTAAAAGAAGTTAGATGAATGTGTGCATTTTTTTGTAGGTTTAGTGATTTTAAAGGTTGTTGTTTTTTTATTTAAAAAAAAAAATAACAAACATGTTATACTTACCTGCTCTGTGTAATAGTTTTACACAGAGCAGCCCTAGTCTCCTCTTCTTTTTTTTTTTTTTTTTTTTTTTGGGGTCCCCTGCAAGCGGTCCTGGATCCTCTGGCCCCCAGTAGCAAGCCTCTTGCTATGGGTCACTCGACCAGGCTCTCTCCCGAGCTGTGCGCCTGGAAATTTTCCATTCACACACGGAACATGGCTCTGCCCCGTCCCCTGCTCTCGCCTCATCTCCTCATTCTAGACGGGGCTCAGGTAAGTAGGAGAGTCAATTAAGGTAAAAACCTTCTGCCTTTAGAACTACTTTAAGATGTCCATAGATGGGTAGAATTTTGAATAAAAATTCTTAGGAAAACAATGTTCCAAGAAAGTTTATTCGTTTTTCTAATCATTAGTGGGCCAAATCGACATTTGCTATCAACTAGAGATGGGTTCAGGCATGTTCGGGGTCCTAGTCCCAACCTGGCCGATCCCAACAGGAAGCTGACACTGTACATGGCTAATCGCAGGCAGCGAGATATTTCCCAGTCTGTGCAGCTGCGGATCAGGAAATGTCTCACTGCCTGTGATTAGTGGTGTGCAGTGTCGGCTTCCTGTCTGGATCGTGCAGGTGCGTTAGAACTAGGATCCCGAACACACCTGAGCCTATCTCTCTTTTCAACCACAGTGACAAGAAATTGGATGGAAAATATTTCACGACAACAAATTTCTTACTGTGTATGTGGTTTTCATTTGGTCCATTTATTCAAAAAGCAAACAAAATCTTTCTAACGACATTTGAATGTTCTGAGAATTTTCATAAGCACTTTCCTAAGACTTTTCTTGGAAATTTTTGTTCAAAATTCTATCCAACTATGCTTTAATCAGCTGTGTGGGGTGGGACTTGGAAATGTTTGTGAAGCTTTCCAAATAGGTCAGCATCTCAGAAAATGGGGTTATGTGTTAAAGGGTTCTTGAAAGGTTTGGGGATGTAGTTAAGGTTTTTTTCCTTTTAATCACCTCACCCCAGCACACTCTGTGACTGATGTGTCCAAAATCCTCCCCAAAGAAGTCAGAGGAATGCATTTCTAGTTTTCCTTGACACTCCATAATCTTCTTTCTGGCATTCAGATGTATGCAGCTGATTTGTCGATGCAGCGCAATTTTGTCTTAAAGGGTAACTCCACTTTTATGGGGAAAAAATATAGCATATACAATTGCGACACAAGTCATATTGTAATTGAATGTTGTTAAAAATTATCTTTCCTTCTCAATCTGCAGCTGCTGTAATTTTCTGTAAAATGCAATACAATATGGCTACCTGGAGGTGTTCTGTACACATTCTGTGTACAGAATTCCCCCCCCCCCCAGAAACATAATTTCCTGCTTGTTTGGCTCACTGATTTTCCCAGAAGTCTGCACTAAGATACAAGTCAGATTTTTGGCATCCCCTGTAATAAAAATGTCATTTTTGGTAAGATACTCCCAATAGGAAATCATGTCCAAAGAGATGAAGACCTTGCAGTTCTCCTCATTAGAGCCCTACAGCAGCTGGTTGATCACTATGAAACCACTCCCATTAGACTCACTCACCATAGGGCACAGAGGAACACACAGTGATTTCTTCAGAATAACAAAAGGTAGGGATCTGCAACAAAGTTTGTTAAAATCCCGGCAATGTACATAGATCACCCAGGGGGAATGTTTTTTTTTCTCAACAAAAGCGGAGTTACGCTTTAGGCAAAAATGGGGAGCTGACATGAGCTCATGACTACAGGTGCTCACCGACTCTAGCAGCTGGCCTGGCTAGAAAGGCTCATTCTGTTTCAGCTGTTCCTCTTGATAAGGTGCTACAGCAGCATCCTCTCCTGTCTGTTGATTTAAAATTGGCAGAGTGAAGTGCACAAGTTAAATGAGCAGTCGTAGGCTCCATTCACACTAGCGCGTTTTTGATGCATTTTGCAGAAATGCATGGAAATATTTTAACATGGGTTCCTATGGAACATGTTCACATCAATGCCTTTTTGTACCTCTGCATTTTTGGAAAGGGTCAGGGACTTTTTTTCATGCAAAATGCAGCGTTTTGCATGTAATAGAATTCAATGGACCAGCATCAAAAACGCAAGTGCACCATTTGTGCAGCGTTTTTACAGTGTTTTTGATGCGTTTTTGGCATTTTTTTTATTTTTTTTTATTTTTTTTAGACTGTATACAGTCTAAAAAAAAAAAAAAAAAAAAAAAAAAACGCTACAAAAACACTGCTCAAAAACGTGGCAAGCATGACAAAAAAAACTCCAAAAACGCTCAAAAGCAACATGCATATGTGTGAATCGAGCCTTAAGCCATTTTAGCCTGGGGGTGGTCAGTTGTGCCCGCCATGTTCAACCTCTCACTGTGGCCCCTTTTAGCAGTGTTGAGGATTAAATCAATACATCTATATTCTATCAAACTGGTTTGCTGCTAACTTTTTTTATTCTTAATTTAATGTAGTTTATTATTATTGCCATATAATATTTTACATCAAAATCTACTGGTGACTCTGTGGAAGTCACACTCTTGAAAATAGTGCTACATTTTGGGCTCCTGGTAAATACATGTTTAACAAATCCTGTACAGGTTTCAGACCTTTTCAAGTTAAATGTACCCGATATAAAGTAAGGTCAATAGACTGTTATATTTATGTTCTACTTTTCCTGTTCTGATTTAGAGGTTACTGGATGATAACTTATTTTTCATTCTCCTAGTTATCCTGGCCTGCTCTGCTCACTCACTGGGACACTAATTACAAAGTAATACACAGGACAAAGACAAGGTTATTGCCCAGTAGTGGTATTTGTCCTTCACAGCAGGAGAAATGTCTGCAATAAATTAATCACTGACTTTAGCTGTCCCACATTTTTTACGAATAGAACATTTTGCAACCTGTAGAGGTCCAGTAAACACGTCTAAAGTACTATTTGTGTCTAAAATAGTTACAGCTGTTTTCCTGCAGAATACATGTTACTGCCATCATTCAGCCTATGTCAATGATGTCAGTTTGACATCAATTTGAAATGCTTCTGAGATTATTCAGAATTCACAGGTGCATTAGACTTGCTTCTGACCTGCATTTGGCATGCTTCAAATGGATTATGCATTTATACAGACTTGTACAGGAATGCAAACCCAGTTGAAGTGAACAAAAGCCCGTTGACACAAGCCCTTCCTCTCAACCTGTAGGTAGCGACTGTAATTTTTAAGCTCTGCTAGTCCAAACCAGAGTAAAAACAATATTGTTCCCACTATGGCTCTTTATACTTTTTCTGCATGAGTAGAGAAACTGAGACTGAAGACGCCCATATCATTTTTTCATGGTAACAGATGTTGCAGTGCTTCAAAGCTGCTCTTCCATGGAACAGAATGAATGTAGGTAAAAGTGTAAATTGTTTGCTTAATGATTTAAAAAAAAAAAAAAAAAGTCATTTGGTTTTAAAACACCCTGCGGTTCATTTAGTTTTAGTTTATTCATTAAAGCTCAATGAGCCCTCAGTTTAAATCAGCTATTATTCGCTATTAAATACATTCTAGATCAGTGGTTCTCAACTCCTGTCCTCAGGACCCAACAGGCCAGGTTTGCAAGATAACTGAAATACATCACAGGTGAGATAATTTGCTGCTCAGTGATTGCAGAATTCTAGTCTGCATCTCCCCAAGGTAATACTTCAAATCTGGCCTGTTAGTAGGTCCTGAGGACAAGAGTTGAGAACCACTGTTCTGGATGCATCAAAACAAAAGGTGTTCAATGTCTTACAGTTTGTTTTTATTCCCAAAGAAGCCTCAGCCTGGGTAGAATGCTTTTCCCCTGTCAGCAGCTATAGAGTGGCATTCCTGCTCTGTGTGGAAGCAATGGTCTCATTGCAGAGGTCTGGCACACCCCCCCTACTGTGTCAGAAAACTCTGACAGTGTAATCAGGAAAGCTCATGTTTCCCACTGATTGGAAAACTCTGGTTATAACTCAGGGGGTTGTTGGACCTCTGTAATGAGATCGCTGCTTCACCTCAGAGGGTAGCTACAGGCAGGCGACAGGCTTTTTTTACTCGGGCTGTGACTATTTTCAAAAGAAAATGAACTGTAGGACATTCAGCACCCTTTGTTTTGATGCGCTATCACATGCCCAGTGACAACTGCAATGTTGTGGAGTCCTTTCTTGCATCTCCTGCCTAACACCCCTGAAGGGGGAGATAGACAATGTGAAGGCATGGAGTGGCAAGGGTGCCGGAGTAGCCAGCTGGTGAAGTCCGCTCTTAGGTGGATGAAGCCGAGGGTTGCAGTCCTAAGAACCAGATACTGAAGCAGCTTGGCACCAGAGAAGGAGATTGTAGCAGAGCCGATATGCAGGCAGCGACCAGCGGCAGCCGGGTAACAAGGGACCGAGTCAGCAGGCAGAGCAAGTCCAGGAACCAGGCCAAGATCGGTAACAGCCACGGCAGCGCAGTACAGAATCAGCAGGCAAAGACAAGTCCAGTAAACAGGCCAAAGTCAGAGAGATCAGTTGAACAAGGTTAGTGTGGGAGCAAACGCAAAGTTCAGGAGAAAGCCGAGTCATACACAGGTAAACAGGCTCAATGGATCAGGTCACAGGAATACATGTACAAGCTGAAGACCATTCAGCAACTGCTCATGTTGACAGGCCAATTAAAATGGGCAACTGGGCGCCCAAGTACACATGTACTATTGCACGTGTGCATATAAATTAGCAGCTATTGCTTCTTTGCCTAGAAGTATTAGCATGTGACCAATGCACACGTGCACGAAAATGATGCACGCACTGGTTTTCTGGTGCTGGGAATCAAGTTTACCTTGAACATATTTAGAAAATTTAAACCGAGTTAGAATTCAGATCATGATAAATCCTTTTATGGATTTTAATAAATATAATTGTTTATTTTTGCCCGTATTATATGCACATGGTTTTTGTCACAAGTTGTATATATCTTTTTTTTTTTTTTTTTCTGTTATAAGTCACATAATATAGAAAAAAAAAAAAAAGAAAATAATTGCGCTTCAAAAACATACGAAATAAAGTGACATAAAGCTGCGATGTCCTAGAATGTGACACAAACACACAATATAAGTAGGAAAAAATTGGCACCCTGGAAGACGCAATTTTCTTGCGAAACGCAGCGTAGGGCTGAGCGGCAACATCCCGCCACCTCCCACTGTCGCTGTATACCCAGCAGGACGGGCTATCTGTGGTCATCCGGCCGGTGCCACAGATGGTTCTTCTATTGATGATGATTTTTCATACCTACATGTGAGTGTTTATGTTTTTTACTTCAATAAATTACCGTTTGATTTTACACTATGGGAGCCCTCCCTTTCTTTTTTCCCATGATGACAACATTATACTGAGGGCTGAGCCTCTGTGTGGACCCATCCATCCCCATCACAGTCCCTGACGTCCTTCCAGTCTCCACCCTCGCTCCTGGGAGTTCCGGACTAGCAGGATCTCAAAGCCCATTTAGACCCTCTGTAACGGGGGGACATGGGGTTCTGGTAAGCGGCCAGGCTCTCTCTTTTGGTGGTGGACCCACACATCTATGACCTTACACATTTGAATTACCTGGGATTGTCAATCACTTTTTTGGGTTTCCTCTTAGATGGACTCTAATGATATATTTCCTGGTTTATATCCATCACATATGGACTTATTTTGAAATTTGTTTGCACAGATTGTGTTATATTATTGCACTGTTGCACATCCACTAAAGGGGCTTGTGCATCCCCCTGTATTTAGTGTGTTACAGTTTGCTACACCACTTTCACATAATATAGAGTCTTATTAGAGACTGTGACAAAATGCGGTCATTTTAGTGACCCTGATATTCTCTATAGTATGATATTTTCAAGTGCTGAAGCTCTTATGGTGATGAACGAACACCTAATTGGCCTTTTCCAAGTTCTATCCAGTGGGGAATACCTGCATCAGCTTGACCTAGTACTAACGGTACTTATTCTTTATGCCAGTAAGAAGTCCTAAGGCATTGAAATAATTTCTAGAAAATAAAAAAAGAATGATGCTCCTCTGCTTGCTCAACATCCCTATTTATTTAGGATATATGCAGCATTCATGCTTCATATGAAACTTCTGAAATATGCTGCCTATCTCCATCATCGGACAGATAAGAGATTCTTCACTCCTGAGAAATTGGAGCCATTATTCATGTTCAGGCATGGGCTGTGAGATTTCAATTTACAAAAGTTATTTCTTGCGAAATGCAAAAAAAAAAAAAAAAACCTGTTCTAGTTGTAAGCCAGACAAAGATTCCATGGTAATATATTGAGGAGTAATCCACACAATCATATGTTGTATGTTCTTCCTTCTAAAACAAATGCTGTATAATCAAAAATGTTAAATATGTCTTCCAAACCATAAATGCTTACTATTGAGAAACATTAGTGGTTTATTTTTAATTATTATTATTTTTTTTTTATTTTGACTATTTCGCCTTTCATAAGCAGCAAGCCAATGAACTCTTGGATGCAGGTTTTGCGTTCTTGGAAGTCTTTCTTCCTCTCGATGCCTGTGCTGAAAATCACATGAATACCTCTGAGAGGCAGTGCCCTCATCTCTTTTT
This sequence comes from Aquarana catesbeiana, assembly GCF_042186555.1. Lineage (NCBI taxonomy): Eukaryota > Metazoa > Chordata > Amphibia > Anura > Ranidae > Aquarana > Aquarana catesbeiana. Next base: position 362,879,087 of record NC_133327.1, on the reverse strand, counting down.
GTTATTAAAAAAACTTGGTAAAGCAAACAGCCTAGACGTGTCTGTACGAACACTACTGGAGCCCTGAAGCTTTTGCCACAACTGGTAGTATCAAAGGCAGATTCACACCTCCTGCACTTTCCATTAGCCCTTCATATTGACACTGGCCAAAAGGTGGCTGTGGAAGGGGGCAGGGTTGATTTCTTAAACTACCAGGAAGTGCTAAAGCAGAAGGCATCTTGCAAAGTGAATGAATCCTCTAATAAATGTTTATTAAAAAAAAAACATTAACAATAAAAACACATCAGTACAAATACACATGTATGTACAAAATTGCCTGTTATGCTATCAAATTGAAGATATCTAGACAAACTAGATGTTGAAGAATAACTTTAGGTATTTCATTTGGATTTTATGTTTAAAGGCTAAGTTCCACTTTTCCAGAGAATAGCTTATGAAGCCAAGGGGCCCCAGTAGATATTTAGAAAACAACAAATTTTTTTGTCCTACCTGAAAGTCATTTGGTGTCTCTTGGGAGCCTGGCTAAAAAATTTCCAGTTGGCATTCCCTGCATTCTAACCGCTGAAGGCTCATTCCAAGCTAAAATTAATGGTGGTAGCAACAAGGCAGGACATGGGGAACGCTAACAGAAAGTTTATCGGCCAGGCTTCCAGTGGCCAAATCGCCTACAAGTATTACAATAAAATGAATGAACATTTTACAAAACTGCACTGTCTTTTTAATACCTGCTGTAGACCCTTGACTGCATAGGCTGTTAATGCAAAAGTTGCATTTAGCCTTAACTGATAAGCAATGGAAGTCTTTACCTACCCCACTACCAGCTGTAAAATGACTGCCAGTTTAAAAACATTCCTCTGTGTACTGTGCCTGGTGTACATACTTTTCCTCTGTTCCTGCTATCCTTAGATGGCAGAAAAAGTTGGCTGAAGGCACAGAGACAATTGGGTTGGCTCTGTGCCCTGTGATTTCTCTGATGGCCTATCACAGTGATTACAAATGTAAACCGTGTAATCTGTGTACAGGTGAGAGCCCTCAATGAGGGGAAGTAATGAATGAGTCACTTGTTATTAAAGATCACAGGCAGCAGCAGATTCAGAATATGATCTGTATATTAACCACTTAGCCTTCCTTATCTGTTAACAGTTTGGAGTATTAGTCTTCTGCTGTTTTTCAAAGACTTGGTTTGGAGGCCAGATTTATTCATCTTTTCTCATCTATTCTCATTCAGGGCTTAGAAATTGCTTCGGCTTAATCTTCTAAACGTACCTCGTAAAGGTACGTATAGGACACATTGTAATTGATAGGCGCTGTCATATGGGCGGCACCAACCAATCAGAACCCACGTTCTCCGTCCTGTCAGCGGGGGAGAAGACGAGAGAAAGCCATGGGGATTTTAAATCCCCAGACCGGTAAAGCGGCTATACGATGTGTCAGAACAGGTGATCGCCAGACTCCAGGTCAGCGGGACCAGGTGCGATGAGGAGGGGGGTCCAGTGTAAGTTCACCTTACAGATTTTCTGTAAAGATGAACTTACACTTTAATGGAAAACTTTGAGATTACATTGTGTTTATAGACACTGAAATACTTTTTTTTTTTTTTTTTAGATTTAATAATATAGATTTATATTTCATAAGCCCATAGAAATTCAGACATCTCAAGTCTCGAGGTGCGGGAGCCTACTGGACACCTGCAAGTGCTGCCCAATATCCCGGCTGCGGGGCTGATCCTTGATGGTCCTCTGGTTCACAGCCGGGGATGCTCAGTGCAGCAGGAGGGACAGCTGTGAACACTGATCTCCCTGTATAGCCGACATCCACTTCTCCTTCTCTCCCTCCCGCGGCTGATGGCTAAAAAGCTATACAGGGAGATCGGTGATCACAGCTGTCGCTCCTGCTGCACCGATCATCCCTGGCTGTTCCCTGTACCCTCCTCCTCCAGCCCCCCTCCATGCCCCCCCCCCCTTCTTCTCTGGCTCTCTGCCCTCCTCCACCCTCCCTTGTCCGCCACAGCCGGCTTCCCCCCTCTCCTCTCCTCTTTCGCCAGCTGTGGGGATTTGTCAGGATGGAGAGCAGAGGATGGGACCGGTCATTTATCGGCCCCTGCCTTTTCTGAATTGGACGCAGTGAGCGAGATCGCTCCTGTGTCCTGTAAAAACTGAGCAGAGTAACCTGTGTGTTTACTCTGCTAAGTTTATGAATGGACAGGAGCCACTGTCTTCTGTCCATTCATCTTCAATGCTGAGAAAGGGACTGGGGAATCGATGTCCTTAGTCCCTTTCCCTGCTTCAAAGAGGAGATGTCAGGGGTCTGTTTAGACCCCTGATATCTCACCAAAGCCCCCCCCCCCCCCCCCAAACAAGGTTGATTTAAAAAAAATGCAAAAAAAAAAAATGAAATTGTAAACAAATTATAAAAAAATTAAATTATAAAAAAAATATATAAAATAAAAAATTACTGACACCACCACCCTGCCTTACCAACACTGTCCACTGCCCCAATCCCCTCCCCCCAAAGAGCATTTACAAAAAAATTAAATTGTAAAAAAATCAATATGTAAAAATAAAAACTACTGACACCATCACCACCACATACTCCCCACCCCTTCCCCAGAAGCACTGTGAAAAAAAAAAATAGTTTTTTTAAAGAAAATAATAAAACAACAAAATTGTAAAAAATAATAGAGAAAATAATAACAACAAAAAACTACTGACACACTGCTCTACTGACACTGTCCACTACCCCACCCCCAATCATTGTGAAAAACAAAAAATAAAAATTGTAAAAAAATAATTAAATACAATTGTAAAACAAAATATAAAAATAAAGAACTACTGACACCGTCCACTGCCCTACTGACACATACTACTCACCTCTGTACACGCCACACTTCTCACATGCACAATATACCCACCCACATACACTCTGCACTCCTCGCCTGCACATACTACCCACCGCCATACACTCCACACATTACATTCCCTATTTAACATTACTACATTCTGCACTATGTAAGTCATCTCAAAAGCCACGCTCAATATGTAGCACGGTTTAGGCCACACCCACCTCCCTGAAATGAGTTTTTGCAGGTTGGGATGTCTGGAAATTATTTCTCTGAGGTGAAAACAATAACAAAGCAAATCCCCCACATAAGCTGTACCTCAGGGATCACTAAATGGCAGATCCCAGGCCAGACTAAGAGCAATGCTACTCATATCTGAACCATGGATGGGGAATCTGTATTGTGAAATGGACTGTGATGTTCATCTCATCTGAAGGCTGTCCGTTTTTATAGTGCATTAAAATGAATGAAATGATATCTTGGCATGTTCAATAAATTTAAAATAAAAGTGCACAGTGCAGTGCACCTAAACTTGCATCACAATGACAGATGACATCACGTAACCTTACATTTTACTGTTTGAACTACTGTGAACAGGAACCTAAAGGGGGGGGGTGCTCTGCTGTGAAGGGGAGGGGTTTTAATGTCAAGGATCTGAGCCATAGAAGAAAAATTTGCAGCCCTCTTTCCTTAAGAGCTTCCTGCAGGCAGGAGGTGAGGATCTATCGTCACACACTCCACAGCACAGAACATAAAGCGGAGTGTAATTGAGACCTGAACAGATTGAATATACACATCCCCTCCCTACACAGCCTCATTGGGAAAGATGAGCATCATCAGTAAGGCTTTAAATCGCCTCCTAAGTGCTGGCAGGAAGGGGGGTCAGGGCCTGAATTGCCCCGTGTCAGAAGTGACGTATGCCAATTGCAGAGGAAGGATAGAGCGGCCAGGATCCACACTAGACACTACGGATTGAGGCAGTTATACTCTATATGAGAAGTTGCCTGGTTCATTCTGCATTTCAAAGCCTTGTTGTGTCCAAGGTAATCAAAATTTGTGAATGTGAAACCTAAAGTAGCTTTCCAGTCAACTCCAAACTATACCTAAATCTACTCCCACCCCTCTTTCTAAGCCTGTTTTAAGTACCCTGTGAAAGAAAAGATGTTTATATTTACCTATGCTGAGGGTGCTCTGGTCCAGTCACATGATCGGTTCCCAGCGCTGACTTCAGTGTAGAGGAGAGACAGCAGATCCCCCATAGTAAACCTTTGGGTGATGTCACTGAATAGACTCTACAGTTATTGTCGGTGATCTCTCTTTACTGAAGCTGGCTGCTGGAGAGATCATATGACTGGACCAAAATAGGTAAGTATAGACTGGAAAAAAGAGAAACCACCTATGCTCAGACCCAAGTAGCACTCAACAACAACAAGAAAATTAGCTCATGGGACTTTGCAGAGTGGTGCTAAGTAAAAAATACAATGCATGTATAAAAATTACAAAATATTTCAGTTAGCATGAAAAAATAACATATACTGTATACACTACCACCTTCAATTATATCAAAATAAAGGTACAGTTTCACCATTGTACATTTCAGATGCCAAAGTAGTTGGCAAATCATTATTTGTTAGCAGAAGCTGTAATCTCTATGCATTTTGCGGGACAATGCCCAGTCTGATCATCTGGATGTGCAGCATTGCTTTATGTTGCTGCACCATTTGGTTCTCTCACTGTTACTTGTTTCACCAAGGGGGTCTGCAGTGGGGGTCCTCACATAGTGCCCCACCTCTTGGTTATCCACCTACCCTCAGCTCCCGTGGGGAACCCCTGCTGTAAAGCCTCACAGCTTTGAGATCCACATATCATCATTCGTCTTTTTTTGGCTTTTATTATATGATCTTGAATCTCACGGTATTTCACCAGTATATGTACACACAAACCAACTTCGGCTGTCTCCTGGTGAAGTGGGGGTTGTCCCGCGAAATGCATAGAGATTACAGCTTCTGCTAACAAATAATGATTTACCAACTACTTTGGCTTCTGAAATGTACATTGGTGAAACTGTACCTTCTTATTTTGATATAATTTAATGTGGTAGTGTATAAATGTTTTTTTTGTTGTTTTTTTATTCTAACTGAAATAAATTTTGTAATTTTTATACGCGCATTGTATTTTTTACTTAGCACCACTCTGCAAAGTCCCATGGGCTAATTTTTTTGTTAGGTAATTATAGACATCTCTCCTTTTTCAGGGTAGTTAGAATAGACTTAGAAAGAGGTGGGAGTAGTGTCAGGTAGGACAGTATAGCTGGGATTTGACTGGAATGCTATTTTAACACTGGAACTGTTCACTCAGCAAAGGGATTAAAATGTAGAGACCAACATAGTGCAGTATTTTCGGCAAGATACAGTAGTTATTAAATGGATAAAATCACACTATGATTCATAAATATCTTGCTGAAAATACTGCACTCCAAGACCGTGGATAAATTGGCTGCTGAATTACAGCAAGGCGTTTGTTGATCTCTGTACAAGATCTAGCAATCTGTTAAGGAGCTTATTAACTCTTTATGGTGAAGAGGCTTCAGTGGCACATTTTCCTCCCTCTTTGGTGGTGTGACTTGCTTTGAATGTTTACACAAGGATTGGAGAGTGTGTTAAAAAGGACGCTTGGCATTGTATTAACTTTTTTATGGACTTTCATAATGTTGCACCTAATATGTTTTTTTTTTTAGGATTTTTTTTGCACTATTGATTTAGTATAAGAATGATCATATGAATTTGATACTGTTAGTTATTGGATATTATTAAATCTGAAGGGACAGGGCACCTTAATGTGGCTTTTCATCTATTTTGTTTTATATCTTATACTCAGGTGATGGGATGCAGCAGTCCATTTTATTATTTAATTCATCATATTCTTTTACACTTCATTGTTTTTAAGTGTTCTTGTGCTGATGCACATTGATCAATTTTTACTTTCATTTATTATTAATTTCTTAAGCGCACAAGCATCGTTTTTGTTTTCACTTAAACCTAACTTTAGACCTCGTTCACACCTGTGCTTTTTTTGGTGGATTTTAGGTGCGCTAAAAAAAAGTCCTGCATGCTGCCTTATTGTTGCGCTATTATTAAAGTGCATGTTCTATAGAGTTCACTGGTAACCCCTCCAAAACTCAACGTGCCAAAAAATGCATCGCCCTTAGAATCTTTGTTGTGAAATGTTAGGATAATTGAGAATGAATAGTTTCAGTTTAAAAGCATCTAGAGAGGTTAGGGATGGCTTGTTTTAGGGCTGCAACTAACAATTATTTTCATAATCAATTAGCTGGCCGATTATTGTTTAGAGTAATCAATTGGTCTGATAAAAAAACCTCAAAATGGCATTTATTTTTCTTTTATTTCAAATTGTAAAATGAACAAACGGATTGTTACAAACTGCAACCTAAACCTTCCATTAACATTAAACAAGCTTAAAAAAAAGCTAATTATTTTGAATATCTGTGCAGTGGTAAATATAAATGACCCGTTATATGGTTCGGGAACAAAATATCTAATCCACTCTCAGAATAACAGCAGAGATATACTGTATTTATAGAGGTTGAATCTGGTACATATCATCAGACTCCGAGATTAAAATTTTTGTTTAAAGAAATAAAAATAAAAAAGGCCTAAAAAGCTGTTTTCAGATTTTCAGACCAGATTGTAATATAATATAATATAATATTATGCATGAAACAAGCTACCTGCGCCTGCTGTCACAAAGACATTTAATAGCAGCAGCATGCTTTTTGTTTCACCTGTCATGGTGGAGTTAAAAAACAAAAATTAGCTATTTATAGTACAAGAACAAATATCTGCAGCTGAGCTCCAGATAGTCATTACTATAATGGGTTAATTTATACTATGAAAGTAATAAAATACATAACTTAAAACCTATATAATACAATAATATACCAACAAGTAGGATGTATAGGGTATTTTAACTTGGAGTGAGACATGAAGCTACATGAACGGTAGGGGGAGATATAAGTCTTTTTATATTAAAGTAGTACTAAAGTAGTGGTTCTCAACCCTTCTAGTGCCGTGACCCCTTGATAAAATTTCCCAAGTTGTGGGGAACCCACAACAGTAACAGTGACCCCTAACAGTAAAATTTATTTTCATAGTGTGGGTTGTCAGCACCCAAGGCAAGACAAGTAATTTGCTCCCCTAACCCATGGACATTTAGCGTTCCCTGAGTCCCTTCCACTCCTACAGTATTAAAACCCCTCATTGTACATTTTAGGATGTACCACTCTTTCTCTTTGTCCTCCTTTTTATCTCTCTCTATCCTAATTTCTTGTTTCCCCGATCCCTCCCCCCCCCCCTTTCTTGTTCTTTCTCTTATTCTTTCTCTCTCTGTTTCTTTGTTCCTTCCCCTCTTTTCCTCTCCCTTCCACATATTCTCTATTTTTATTCCTTCTCTTACTCCTTGGTGGGGGGAATGGGATGAGTGGCAGTGCTGGGGGGAGTTCTGATCAGCCAACTTAGGTGCTCTTGATCAAGGTCATCTGCTGATCTGAGAACTGTAGTGGGGACTTTTAATGACAACTATAATCAAAGGCAGTGTTCCTCACTGTGTCTCCCACTTTACTGTGTCTCGTAGCAGTGACACCTATGCCGAAATCAGGAGATAGGGTCTCCTCCAGCCCCTCCCACTTCACATTCCTCACCAGTCAGCTGACCTCTAGTCTCCAACCCCCAGTCATGCCATAAAGTGAATGAACGGCTGCGAAGATGCTGAGTGGGCGGCTGCTGGCTCCAGGGACAGCCCTGCTGGGCAGCCATAAAAAGGCAAGGAGAGCGGTGTGGGCTTCAGGAACAACCCAGGACTCGGTGATTCCCTGGCAAATCATCATTCGACCCCCAGGTTGAGAACCACTGTACTAAAGGATGAGACTTTTTTGCATGGATATCATCATTTACAATTATAATTTACAATACTGGTAAACTTGCATAAAGGATAAGTTCATCTTTTGTAACATGTTACGTGTTGCACCCCCTGCACCTACCCAACAACTAGCGTGGATCCCCCCCCCCAAAAAAAAAGAGTAAAAAGACAATTTAAAACAATTTAAAATTTTTTTTTTAAAGCAATTTTAAAAACGTGGCCAAGCAGGGCTCAGGCCGCGTCTCATTCAGTGTCCTGTGAATGGAAAACTGCAAGGTCCGGCAGCCTTGCTGCTGTCAGGTTATACTTTTCAATAAACTGCCACGGTGCTGTGGAGCGCCATGGTAGTTCATTGAGTCTTCTTGTCAGATTGTATCTGCCTACCCATATGTGATGTACAGGTACACAGATACACTGGCAGATCTGCTGGAGACCTGCATCAGCAGATTTGCTGATCGCTCTTACAATGCTTTACAGGCTCCAAAAAATAAAATAAAACTAATAATGCACATTATTTTTACCTGCAAAAAAATTGTGCATTTATAAACTTCTTTAATTTAATTGTAATGCCTTAATTTACCTCCCGTCTATCAGCCTCCAGCTTCTCTGGGTTCAGATGCTAATCTTCCCTGCACTGAGCCTTTACATCCCTTCCTTCTCCTGCTCAAGACTATATGTACCATCGTTCCTCACACATTCACAAGTTCTCAGTCACTTACTGACATGAATGAACGGTGTACTGAGCTGTACGTGTGCTACACTGTATATACTGACATATAAACAAAAATGCATTCTGTATGCAGGCCAACTAATTGTTAATGAAAATCGTTGCCAACTATTTTTATTATTGATTATTAGCAATAATGTGGATTAGTTGTTTCAGCCCTAGCTTGTCTTAAAGAACTAAGAATGTACAGGCAGTCCCCGAGTTACGAACACCCAAGTTACGAACAACTCCTACTTACGAACGGCCTCAAATGCCGGCCACTTGTGCTCCGCGCTGGTCCTGGATACCTCGGGACACATCCCATACTGCAGTACTACATGTACTGCATGGCCAGAAGAGCCCCAGATAACATAACAAGCGCGGATACCTCCGGAACATCCCGCATCCATGCACAGGCGGATGTTACACTTACGAATGCAGTGTTCCGCCCGGAAGTTACACTTACAAATGCAGTGTTGCGACTTACGAACAACTTCGACTTACGAACAAACCTACAGTACAGTCCCTATTGTGTTCGTAACTCGGGGACTTCCTGTATACGTAGTTTAATGCCCATACTCTGGACAGAGTTGTACTCTGTTAGCCTGCAGAAAACTTCTTGTTTATGTTCCTAGTGAATTGAAATTAAACCCACTGGTTGGCAACTGCACTTTTGGTGTTCTTCTATTTTAATTAGACTTTAGTACCTATAAATGTTGACCAAGCAGACCTCATTTCATAGAAATGTCCCATTTGCGTGCTTCAGGAATCGATAGCCTTCTCCATACTGCCTGAGCACAAGATTAATAAAAGTATAGCACATAACTAAGTAGAAAGCAAGCAGCTTATAATTCCATTTTTGAAGTTAATTTAGCTGTATCGGCTTGTGTAGTTAATGTAAATCACTTTCAGTAGCTTTGAGAGGCTAACAATTACCATACCATGCCACAGAAATAGATTTAACTTATGCAAACGTCCTGGCTTTCTTAATTTGGACTGTGTTCTCCCTCTTACACTTAACATAAAAATAAGAGAAAAGGGGACATGCTTCACGAGTTTCCATTATTGGAGCGATCCTATAAAAAAAGCGTAATTGTATTTCCCCTGAAAATGATCAGTTTTGTTGTCTGAAGAGGTGATATCCAGCCATAAAAATCTTTTTATAAAGACTAATATGTTTGGTTGTGATGCAATTTGTTTGTTTTTTAGACACATGGGTAGCAGTCACCTTATGCAGACCTACATCTGTCCAAGCAGCAGATAATAGAACATGTTATAGTATCATATACATATAAATATGGTGCAGCACTATAACTATATATCAAACTCCATATAAATGGTATCATCTAATGTCCCCCTAATGTATACACAAATGATTATAATAAATAAAAATATCAACATGACCATTCCATAGGCGGAGTGAAAAGTATTGGGGGCGTGGCCTGGTTTGAGCCCAGGCTGAGACTGTCATACACTTTTCTATGGGGTTTTGCAGAGATGTACGACTTCCAGGACTTTTCCCTTCTCCACCAATTGTGCTCTCACCTGGTTTTAATGAATTTAGAAGTTATGTAGGGACAGAGCTTTTGTCCCTTAAAGTGTTACTAAACTGACAACCGTAAAATCAGTGTGTATATGCAGTAAAGCATGCTTGTTATACTCACCGTGGAACCTAAGGGGTTAATCCTGCGCATTGTATAAAAAGGCTGTTTCCACTGTCCTCAATCCATCTGCTGATATGCAGAGTTCCTCTAAGGCTCTGTACTATGCTCAGTTTGGTGTGTATTGCTAGAGAGTATTTTTTTTTTTGGGAGGATGCATGTGATCAGCACAGGGCCAATCGGCACTGTCCAAACAGAGGGTCAGGGGCCATGCAGCCTCATAGGACAGTCAGAGGGGAATGAAAACTCCTCTTATAAGCTTTAACCACTTGCCCTGCAGAGGAGTTATCCCCCTTCATGACAGGCCACTTTTTGCGATACGTCACTGTGTTACTTTAACTGACAATTGCGTGGTCGTGGGACGCTGTACCCAAATAAAATTGATGTCCTTTTTTCCCACACATAGAGCTTTCTTTTGGTGATTTGATCACCTCTGCAAATTTTATTTTTTGTGCTATAAACAAAAAAAGATTGACAATTTTGAAAAAAAAAAGAAATATATTTTTTTACTTTCTGTTAAACATATCCAATAAAAAAAAAACTGAAAAAAATCAAATTCCTTCATAAATGTAGGCCAATATGTATTCTGCTACGTATTTTTGGTTAAAAAAAGTCCCAATAAGCGTATATTAATTGGTTTGCGCAAAAGTTCTAGCGTCCACAAACTATGGGATATTTTTATTTATTTACTTTTACCAGTAATGGCGACGATCAGTGACTTATAGCAGGACTGCGAAATCATGGGGGACAAATCGGACACTAACTGACGCTTTTGACACTTTTTGGGGATCAGGGACATTAATACAGTGATCAGTGCTAAAAAATATTCACTGTCACTGTACTAATAACACTGGCTTGTGAAGGGGTTAACTCCAAAGAGCTGTTTTCGATTGTTTCTTTTTTTTTTGCGACTTTTTACAAATTGACACTTTTTTAGCGCAATTACTTTCTGTTATTTTCCTAAACTCAAAAGCAACCTCCTCCAGAACATAAGCACATTATATCTTTAGGAGCACTCTCCAATCTTCAATCCCACTCTGCAGTGCACATGTTAAAAAAAAAAATAAAAATCTATAGTACTTTATCATTTTTTTGATGAGCTGGAGAAAAAAATCCGCCGGCGCCAGAAGTTAGTCATCGAGAAAACCAAGGGCCAGATGGTCCCCGGCAGGCTCTGACTCTCGGAGGCCTGGGCGTGACGTTGTGTCACTTCCAGGCCAGCAGAAGTAAACAACGCCGAGGACTCAGCTGGAAAGCCTGAGATCGTAATTTTTTTTTATCTCAGGCTTTCCAGCCTGGAGGAGAGATGTGGGATCTTACCTCACATCTCTCCATAAAGAGGACCTGTCACATACTATTCCTATTACAAGGGATGCTTACATTCCTTGTAATAGGAATAAAAGATGATAAAAAAAGAGAAAGTGTAAAAATAAAAAAAATGTAAACAAAATAAACAATAAAAAAATAAATACATTTAAGCTCCCCCTTCCCCGCGTACTCGCATGCAGAAGCAAATGCATACGTAGGTCGCGTCCATATATGTAAACAACATTCAAACCACACATGTGAGGTATCACGGCGAACGTTAGAGGGAGAGCAATAATTCTAGAGCAAGACCTCCTCTGTAACTCTAAACAGGTAACCTGTAAACAATTTTAAAGCATCGCCTATGGAGATTTTTTAAGTAACAAAGTTTGCGCCATTCCATGAGTGTGCAAAATTTTAACTTGCTTGGTGTAACATCTGTCACATTATACAAAAAAACTGGGCTAACTTTACTGTTTTGTTTTCTTTTTATTAATGAAAGTGTTTTTTTTTTCTCAAAAAAATTGCATTTAAAAAACTGCTGCGCAAATACCGTGTGACTTAAGAAATTGCAATGATCGCCATTTTATTCCCTAGGGTCTCTGCTATATATATATATATATATAAGTGTTTGAGGGTTCTGAGTAATTTTCGAGTAATAAAAGATGATTTTTACATGTAGGAGAGAAGTGCTGGAATTTGTATGGTATGGAAGTGGCTAAAGATGTATTCCTCATCCCCAGCTTATACAATTGCACTCACATTTCTATATCATCAGTATTGTGGTACAAAGCTCTCACTGCAGTTCTGTGTATAGTATACAGTTAGCGATGTACAGCGTTGAAACGTCTTACAGCCCCGGCCCTACGCTTTTCGCCACAGGGTCACATGACTTCCTCAGGGGGATATTGTTTGTAAATCACATCACAGAGACTGGATATTCTTGTTACGATTTTTATTTAATATAATCATTTGTGTATACATTAAGCGAACATTAGTTTGCACATTTGATGATAATATTTATACAGCATTTGATATATAGTTGCATCATATTTATATAGACTTAAGGTGACAACCCATGGCAAAGTGCCGCAACCCTATAATTAAATGCATACAGACAGAAAAATCCCCCCCCCCCCATTTTTCTAGGCACTTGAATTACAAAAATGTGTATGAGAAGTGAAATACGTAAAAACTGAATTTATTGGTTCATCAACATATAAAAAGAAGAGACATGGCTAACTAGACTACTAATATAGCAATTGTGAAATTTATAAAAATATGATTAATCTTCCTCCAACCGATGCAATTCATAGAGTTCACCTCTCCTTCATCATGGTTATGAGGAGTATCATATAGTTAATCAAGTGGTGTTGTATATAGACTTGCCATGTTTCCAGTAAAAACAAAGTTGGAAAGAATCTATACTCTTGCAATATCATCATGTTTCAGAGGCATAGAAGAGGAGAGAACGCCGCCTATATGGAGGGAGCAGGTAGCACTGAGACCTTAGAGAGCCAACCCTTGGCCTTAATACAGGTCTGGAACATGTATATGTATATATAATAAGGATGATATAGCGGGGCTTTTAACTAGAGAGCCATGGTAAACCACCAGTTTTTGAGCATATGGGATAAATGTCCAGTCCTCCAGGTCCAGATTCCAAGCAGGGTATACATGGCATGTCTACATACACCACTTGATTGACTTCATGATACTCCTCAAACCCCTGATGAAGGAGACGTGAGCCCTCCAAAACGTGTCGGGTGAAGGAAGATTCATCATATTTTCATACATTTCACAGTTGGTGTAATAGTAGCCCAGTTAGCCACGTCTCTTCTTTTATTTTGATGTACCAATAAATTCTGTTTTTATGTATTTCACTTCTTATATATGTTTTTGGAATTCAAGTGCCTTAAAAGTCATTTATACACTTATGAGAAGGTGTAAAGGTAGTAGTGGGTGTATATAAGTTATTGGGTGATTCGTTTTCACATAGCCGCTCACAAGTCACATATTCACGTATAATATATTATGTTACTGAACACAAGATACCACTTAAATAGAATTTTAGGATTTTGTTTTTGCTATATTGTATACAATTGTTAATATTTTACATCATGTCAGAGTGGTGCAGTTAAGAGTATTTTTTTCACATGAATTTCAGTCCACCTATATGATAGGAGAATACTGAAAACCTTTACAGCTATGCATTGCTAGTCTACAGTAGACGCTTAGAGCAGTAAGCAACTCCACAAACTTACCTACATGTTAAATATCTTATCTGGAACACTACTTACTGTAAGCATTTGGGAATGCTCTTTACAGATCTTTAACGTAGAGTAACTATTCTGTCTATTGGGATGTCTGACCTCTTTAAAACTTCTAAATCCTTAGGTCTCTGATGATGGTCGGTATGCACTATTGTCTATCAGTGAGGGCTGCGATCCGGTTAACCGCTTGTGGTATTGTGATTTGCACAAGCAACCAAATGGCATTAATGGTGAGTTTTTTCTTCTTTTCCTTTTTTTTTTTTCTTTTGCCTGTGAGCAGATTATCTAATTTAAAAGCATTTCATGGTATGATTGTAATGGTTAGTGCAAATCTTGCAGCTGATCTGGTATTTTATATATGACACCTTCTAGAACTCTAGTTGTTCTTTTCATTTAAAACGACTGCCTCCTCCTGCACATAATAATACTGGTAAGTGTGTGCTTAATCAGCCGTGCAGCAAGTCGGATAAAGGAAAGCAGCAGGAGCTGATCTTTCCCTGATCTTATACAATGTAACCTGCGGATCACCACCCTGCTTTTAGAAATTGTCTGCATTTTCCACAATAAAATGCTTTTACCCTTGCCACTGCAACTGTAAATTAGGCGATTATCTCGTGTATGTGAAGTGAAAGTTAATAGAAGTATAATTGAAAATGTCAAAGAATTTGCGGTGTGAAGTAATGGCTTGCTTACCATTGAATTACATGGTATATGTAAAGGAGATTTGATACTCATGGAAATATGACAGTGTATGACCGTGTCTTTAAATAGTGAACAGCAAGAATAACCTTTTCTTTTCCTACACAAACGTGTTCCTGTGTGGCTTGGTAAATGTAGAGATGTCTGTTTTGGGTACAAGGCTTTAAGTTAAAGCCAGTTAAATATACACGCTGCAAGGTGAATTATTTTTCCCTTCTTGTGGCAAACCTTAGGTGACCACCAGATTTTTTGGAAACATAACTTGTAGCTAGTTAGACACCACAGTGCATATTTACCCATTGAATGGTCAAGTGTGGTCAAACTAATATGTATGTTAACCATCAGCTAGTTTTTTTGTGGTCTGAGGAGCTTCTGAGTTGCAAACCCCCATTATGCCAGGTGCCTTGGCATGTGCCTGATTTGGTCCTCATCTCTAAACACCTATACCTAGGCAGCCCCTTACTTAACAGTTCTATGTGGGAGCCTCCGTGGCCCTAAGTGGCTTGAGAAAGAGGTGTCATGGCCTCAAAATAGGTAGCCATACCTCCTCCACGCCTACCAGCGCCTGACATCACACGGGACTTTCCACTAGCTGTCTAACTCACATGGTTCCCCTAGTATTTTCTGTCCATTGGAAGCAAGGAGTTTCAGGACTGGATTATCTCTGTGTTGTTGTGGTCTGGATGACAACCCCCAGTGGATAATGGTCATATGACAGGGGCTTTACTCCTTATCAAATGTAAGTTGGCAATTGTTTTTATCAATAAATTTGAGTTTTTGTACTGCACTTCGATGCGCCCCCTCCAGTTGCTATTTGCTGCTTTAGAGATTCCTTCAGTTTCTTGAGGAGCTGCACTGAGTGTTGGAAGCCAGCTGACTTAGCCCCTGATGTGCCACTCTTGGACTTCATGAACTTTATGCTGAGCATTTTAGGAGTCTCTGACAGCCTGTGCCACAATATAGTGTGTTTTTCTGCAACAAATTATGTGAATCTGACAAGTTCATGTCACCTCATATTTAGTATTCTGACTTACATTAATGACCACAGGAACCATTAAATAGAAGCATAGGGGAAGTATCATTCTAAAACAAGAAGAACATAAAAAGAGAACAAGGAGAAAAGATCAAAGGGGGGAGAGCCCTAAAGAGAACAGTGAGACAACATAACCACTCTGAGTGACCATTCCTATAGTCCCATGGGAGTGCAGACTCTAGTGAAGTCAGAGATCAAGAGTCAGACTATTTATGTAGCAGTTTCTGTATGATGCCACCGCTCCCAGACTTTGTTGTATTTATCAAGTGAATTGTGAAGGCAGGCGGTGGGTATTCCATACGCTTGACAGCCAGAATATGCTTTTGCTGATTTAAAAAAAGTCAGAAGTCAGTCGGGGTGGTGGGGTAGACGGAAAACACTCAGTGGGTCACATTATGAACTGTTTCCCATTTTGCTTTGACAAGGGGGCAGTGACAGAGAAGTAGAGGTTGCCGATGTATTTACCCTAAAGACCTAAGATCTTTCGTACAATGCCTGCATCCATTATTGTCTACACTGTATATAGTGCACAGATTGAGCTTTTAGAACAGCCTTTCTCAACCTTTTCAACACTGAGAAACGCTTTACAAAAACGTTTTGGTCTTGGGGAACCCCTGCTAAAAAATGACTATTTCTCCAACTCATAATACATTAGTGTGATGGTCATTGGGAAGAACTACCCTCTTACAGATAGCTAAAACGATCAAAGGTGTCAGTAGGAACTTATCTGAGCGGCAGAAATTGCTCCTTGCTCAAGAAACCCCTAGCAGCCCCTGGAGGATTCCTAGGATTCCATGGAAGCCTGGTTGAGAAACCCACTTTTAGAAACTTGTGGCCATATTTTTCTCCACAACTCTAAGAGAGGGGCAGCTAGGCAGATTTCTTCAAAAGGAATCAATTTAAAAATATTCGTAAAACCTTTTTGTTGGCTGGTCAAATTTCTTTTGAAGTTCTGTGAAGGACCTCCACTTTCTAGTGCTGTCACTCATCAGGTCAATTTCTTTTTCTACTGTGTATTTAGATATTTGCTTGGAGTTCAGCTTTAATTTACTGAAGCAGTAGTTACCATTTGTGAAGTTTTCCCTCACTACACATAAGTAAAATGACATTTGCACTGTGAGATTTGTTTTTCTTGTGTTGCCTAAATTGACATTACTGAGTGAGAAAGGAAACTATGGGAACATGTGCTTGTTCAAAGCATTCTCATTTGCCATTAAAGACTTTCCTTTGGTGCTGTTATTTCTGTGCCAAAATATGGTAATTGAAATCCATTAAAGGAGAAAATTGGATCCCATCCCTTCTGATGCTTTGCATTATGAATTTTTCATTCCTTGGTGCCTGTTGGGAAGCGTTTTAATTTTCAGATTTGAGTTGGTTTCTTTTCTTCACTGAAAACCAATCGAAACCATGAAGAAATACACAAAACTCAAATGAATTATTCACTCAGAATCCATAACAAAGTGACATTCGTTAATTATATATTACATTTAAAATATGTGGCTAGGATGTAAGTCACTTTTCATGAGTAAAATACTTAAATGGAAACTTTTATGCAGTATAATATTTTGTGTGTTCTTATACCACGATTGTACAAAACATATAATGTACATTGCTACAGCAGTTTTTGTTTTTTTGAATCCCCCATTAAAAAGTTTTATTTAGTAGATCTGTTATTTTTCCACTTACTATCAGGGTAACAACACTGCTTTGTCTTCAGAAAAATTACATAGCAGCATTGTCACCCTGTGAACAATATAGTCTTAAATAGGCAAGTAGCGTTAAATGGACTTTAAGTAAACAACATAGAAATTCAAGACTAAGTCCAGCTGGCACATTTAAATCGGTTACAACCGTTTTTTTTTGTTTTTTTTTTCTTTTGGTAAAAAAGTTTTAAACTATTTATTTGAATAAAAGCTGACTGTTGTAGGCAACTCTATCAGGCTTTGTCCCAGTCCCTGTAACCATGACTTTTGTTGGACAGTTTGGCCTGCATGCAGATCTGGGGAAAACACAAATAAAACCATGTGAACAAAACAAGGAATTACTATAATTATAGGTATTAACCCCATACAGTTGCCAGAATATAATATTTTTCACTCTAGAGGAGCATTCTGTAGACATAGCTGGCATTGGTGCATCTGTTTTTTTTATAAGCAAAATGTGAATATTCGTCTTTAAGCTAAATACAATAAACATCCACTCCAATTTATAACTGGCTTTTCAAAGTAAGGTACACTTGGAAGGGCTTTGCACATGACGCAGTGCAAAAAATTCCCAGCACACTTATCATAAAAAAAAACAGCAACGAATGCCCCCCCCGATTTGTAAAGTGGTCCTAAAGCCTGGGAATGTCCCAGTGTTTGTATCACTCCCTTACCACCCTTTATATTTACCTGAGCCCAATCTTGATCCTGCAGTGTGCCTGTCTGTAGCTGCTTTTCTCGCTCTCATCTCACAGGGGCCTCGGCAGCAGTGGGAACCTTTAGCTCCTGCTGCTCTCAAAAAAATAAAATTTTGTAAGCAGGGAGCGGAGCCAAACTGTGCTGTGTGTCTATAGATGCATACAGCCTGGCTTGGGAGCAAGCCCGTAGGTGCGCCCCAATAGGAAGCAGATTCCTATGGTGGCACACCAAGAAAAGGAGGAGCCTAGAGCAGGGGTCTCCAAACTGTGGCCCGCGGGATGGATGTGGCCCTTTACTTGTCTTTATCCGGCCCTTGGGACATTATTCCGTCCACTGACACCAATGATGGGGTACTATTCCTTCCACTGACACCAATGAGGGGGCACTATTCCTCCCACTGACACCAGTGACGGAGGCATTATTTCTCCCACTGACACCAACAATGCAATTTTTTTTTTACTCCCACTGACCACCAAGCGTATGACATTTATTTACTCCCACCAATGCTAGGACCTTTATATTCCCAATGGTCACAGTCCGGCCCCCCTAAAGTCTGAAGGACACTAAACTGGCCCCTTGTTTAGAAATTGGAAGACCCTTGGCCTGGTGCATCAGCAGGGACCCAAGAAGAAGAGGATCAGGGCTACTCTGTGCAAAATCATTGCACAGAGCAGGTAAGTGTAACATCCATCAAATCCATAGGTTGGACTTGATGGACTTGTGTCTTTTTTTTCAACCTCACCTACTATGTAATATGTTTTGTTATTTAAAAAAAGAAAAACTCTAGTTTTACAGTCACTTTAACAATTTGCGTTAAAAACCTACAGAGCCTCCACAAACATATATTGCAATGGATAAATTGGGAGCAGGTATGCATTGAGGCAGCCCTTTCATCCTTAAGGCATATGGACACACCAGTAGCCCAGCACAGCACTACGGCAGCTGAAGACAGTGTATCCCTGTGCCCAATCCAACAAGCTAAACAAAAATACCAACTTTTCTAATCACTACAGGACACAGGCTGAATATTTAGAGACCCTGGGTTGTAGACTGGTACCTTTTTAGACAATTGGACACTGGCAAAAGTGGAACTTCTGCTTTAAGCACTTTTCGCCCCCTTACATGCCACATTTGGCATGTCATTTTTTTGGGGGGGGGGGAGTGGGTACCTTCTTTTTAGTGAGACTTCCTGTCCCACTTCCTCCTTCCTCTTCTGAGTCGCCTAGGCGACTCCTCTCGCCCTAGGCAGCCCCTCCCTGCCAGCAATCTTCTGAGAAAGGTCACAGGTCCCAGAAGATTGCCTGGCCAATAGCAGAGCGCAGCGTGGCATGGCCGGGTGCCCACAGTTGCTATGACAGCGCCGCGGAGAGGGCGCCCACATCACTTGACCGTGGGACAGGTGAGTTTCTATTTATTAAAAGTCAGCAGCTACACTTTTTGTAGCTGTTGACTTTTAATAAACTAAAAAACGGGTGGAACTCCACTTTAAGCTTTTCCACCTCTGTTTTTACCTGGTGATCTGGACAGTACTACACCTCCTGTATTACAGTGCCTCACCCTGGATGAAAGGGCACCTTTTGGACAGCATCATTTTTAGTCTGGGGGGAGGGGAGTGTTGGATGTACTAGCAGATTAAAATACACTAACAAATTAAAGCCAAACTCCAGCTAATACCTTAAAAGCAGCTACAGCAGTTTTTTTTTTTCTTTTGGGATAAAGATTTTACATAAATAACAGCTGATCATTGTAAGTACCCCTGCTAGTGTTAAATGGTTTGTCTCATCTCTGTAACTGATGCATTCTGCTGGATAGCTTGTTCTTTTGAAAACCAACAGACTTACTGGCTGGATCACCAGATGAAAATAGCAGAAAAAAAGCATAAAAAAAGGAATGCAGCCATCACATCTAAGAAATTGTAAGCTGCAATACAATAAATATTTTCTTTTACGTTTTAATACCACTTTAACTAAGCAACTACAGCAGTTAACCTCTGTTTTGCTATTTTGTGGCGATGCCCCAGAACAGATTATGGTACAAATTTCCAGAATGGCTCTGATTTGTACTCGCATGTGCAGAATCTTGTGGCTTAAAGCAGTGGCTGAAGTGAAGTGGCTACAAAAGTTTTTTTTTTTTTTTTGGCTCCCCCCCCCCCCCCCCCTCTGTTTCCACCTGGTTACCTGGCTAATAACACACCTCCTGAATGAGAGTGCCTACATTTTGGACAAAAGAGCAACAGAGACACCTTTGGACAACAGCATTGTCAGTCTGTAGGGAGGGTAGTGTTAGATGTGCTAGCAGATTTAGATACACTAACAAATTGAAGCTGAACTCCAGCTGTTTAAACAGTTACAGCAACAGTTTTTCCTTTTTAGGATAAACATTTTTACATGAATAAATCAAATCTGATCATTGTAAACACCCCTGTCAGTTGTAAATAGTTTGTCTCAACACTCTAACTGATACATTTTCAGGAGCGCTTGTTCTGTTGAAAAACAACAGACTTACTGGCCAGATGTGTAGGTGAAAATAAAAGAAAGAAAGCCTAAAAAAGAAAATAATGCAACAACCACATCTAAGAATTGGTAAGCTGCAATTTATTAAATATGTGCTTTTTGAGTCTAACTCCTAAGATGTGGATTTCTGTTACAGTTTGATTATCTCTGGGTCAGACATTCCAGACCCCTAGATTCAGTCAATTGCTTCAAAGGGGTAATAAATAGACTTTAAAACTCTACCCCCTTGCCGCTTTTTTTTTTTTGTTTGTTTCAAGCCATTTAAAATCTGCCCAAGTACACTCTAATTTTTCAGAAAACTCTGAGCAATCTCTTGCCCCAGGGAGTAGTTGTTCCAGTACCTGTCCAGAGGCTTCAACTCAAACTCCAGCAATCTCTGCTGTCCACATGCCAGGAGTTGACAACTGGAAGGCAAATTACTTCTTCCGTCACCGCCTGCACCAGGGAGAATGGGATCTTCACTCCAACATCTTAAGCCCAATATGTCAGAGATGGGGGATTGCAAATGTGGACATCCAGATTAAACATCAGTTTACCTCTATCTGCAGCCAGGACCAAGGAACCTTTAGCACTGGCATTGAATGTTCTCAAAATTCCCTGGACTCAGTTCAGGCTAATCTATGCCTTTCCTACAGTTCAAATTCTGACAGTGATTCTCATTGCACCAAACTAGCCCAGAAGAACCCAGAACACAAACTGACATACTCAGAATGCAAGGAGATGACCCCTGCTGTCTTCCAGGCAGGCCAGACCTGCTGTTGTAAGGCCTACTATTCCATTCTGCGTCTCAGTCCCTAGCTTTAATGTCATGGCTTTTAAAGCCCAGGTCTTAAAAGAGAAAGGGGTCTCTGAGTCTGTAATCCCAGCATTGTTAAAAGTAAGAAAAGCTACTTCCTAAAAGGTCTATTCTGTACTTGAAAACCCTATTTGCCTGGTTTGAACACAGGCACTTCAGTTCCATAGAATACTTCGTACTTCACATTCCGGCCTTCATACAACCAGAGCTTGACCAGAACTTGGCTCTAAGTACTCTGAAAAGAAAGGTTTCCACCTTGTCCATTCTTTACCAAAGATCTTTGGCCTTGTTCTCTCTTGTAAAAAACTTTATTAAAGGTGTATCTGGTATCAAGCATGCAGCACCCTATGTTTCCTTGATACCTTTTAATGTAAGTCTCTCTGCCCAGAAGAAACCATTCTTTGAACCCATTAGGGAAATACCCTTAGATGATCTCTCCCACAAAGTAGTCTTTTTTGGCTGCTATCATGTCCGTTAGATATGTCTCTGAGCATGCGGCCCTCTCTTGAAAGGAACCATTCCTTATCCTTCAGAAAGACAAGGTATTCCTATGCCCAAAGCCATCCTTCTTTCCTTTTCCTATCAGTCTTCCACCTCATTGAAGACACTCCACTTCATCCATGTGCCATACTCTAAAGCACCCAAAATTGCACTTTACTGCCTGGATGTATTCTGAGCCACCAGAATCTACTTCAAAGCTACAGCCTCGTTCAGGAAAATGGGATTATTCATCCTACCATCAAAATCTTTTCAGGGACATCCTGCTTCAAAATCAATCATAACTAGATGAATGAGACAACTCATCTCAAGAGCTTGCATTTTAAAAGAAAAAGATCCACCAGTACTCCTGCGTGCTTACTCCAATGGATGGATGTGAGTCTCTTAAGACTAGAGACACCAGTCTCTGTTGCCCAACTATGTAAGGCCACCACCTGGTCTTCTGTTCATACTTTTGCTAAGTTCTATATGGATGTCCAGGCTTTTGCAGATACAGCTTTCGGTTGTGTGGTTTTTGCAGCAGCACTGTTTTTAAGCACAGTACATACAAAGGTACTTGAATCCTCCACTTAAAGGGGTTGTAAAGGTTCATGTTTTTTCACCTTAATGCATCCTATGCATTAAGGTGAAAAAACATCTGATGATTACCGGCCCTCCAGCCCCCCGGTTTACTTACCTGAGCCCTCGAACGTCCCGTGCTCGATCGTTGCCTGGGCTTCTCCGGTCTTCTTGGCTCTTCATTCGATTGATTGATAGCAGTGTAGCCATTGGCTCGCGCTGCTGTCAATCAAATCCAATGACCCCGGGGGCGGGGCCGAGTCCTGCACTCGGCGGCTATGGACGCCGAATGCAGGACTCGGGAGCACGCCCGCAAGGTAACCCCCCGAGAGAGCGCTTCTCCCAGGGGGTTATCTGAGACGGGGAGGAGCTAGGAGAGCCACCGGGGGACCCCAGAAAACGCCATTAGGGGCCACTCTGTGCAAAACAAGCTGCACAGTGGAGGTAAGTATGACATGTTTGTTATTTTTAAAAAATAAAAACCGAACCTTTAGTGTCACTTTAACTCTGTCAATATACTTTCTTGAATACCTTACTGATGTCCTGATGTGCTCAATTTTAATGGATTTAAGCTATTTCAATAACAACCCTGTAACTTCCCTTTTTCAGGGAGTAATAATTTTAAATAGATGGAGATTTTTTTTGTGACTGTTTTGAGTAGTTGCCGACAGCTGTTTGTGATGATCACATTATGGTAATACAGTGTTCTGGTATATCTAACATATTGGTCTGGACAGTGCTTCATTTTTCACAATCTGAGTTAAGATTTGCTTCTTTGCTCAGCAGTAGAGAGTGAGATATAGTTTATGGACTTTTCTTTATTGATATGGAGTTCCAGTCTTCGTTTTCTCTTAGCGATACCACTGATTTATTAGAAACAGAACTTGCTTAATAACTTCATATTTAATGACCTCTTTCAACTACTAGAACATTGCTAACGGCCAATATTTTATTCTGCTTTTGGCAGTAGGATTAAAGCACACACTGCCTTACATGCGGTATATTGATGTTATTGCAATTTTGACCTTAAAAGGAACTTGCCACAATAATATATGGCAGCTGCCATTGCTCTGCTCTGTCGTTACGTTATCACACTATTGGCTGCTTCTCCTCTTTGAATACCCACGATCTGAGCCTGTGAAGAGCCTGCCAGGACGGGATCGCGGTGACTCCGCCATATTTTCGTTTTTGGCTTCTTCCAGTCGATCTTCTGGTGAGCAGGAACCCCTATAGTTTTAATCAGGATTATATTCTGGGCTATACAGAGGCTATAAGCCTACCGCTGATTATACCTTCACCGGTTTATCATCTGGTAAGCAGCCTCCTGTGTCTGTGCACCGGGTGTTCTCCCTACTTGGATCTGTGTTCGCCTGTTTAAATCTATTTCTGGTAACCAGATATATTTGGAGTTCCTATTTCAAGGACATCACCTATTGCATGCTGCATGTCACTTCTTTTTTTTGTTTTCACGCCCCTGGATTTGCCATGCATTCAGGGTACATTTATGATCTTTATGATGATTTTGTGTGAGCACTCTCTTTAGTGTAACATATTTTTGTCAGTATCACGCTATGGTTTTTTGTTTGTTTTTTATTTGCTAAACTTATGTGGATCCGGTCTGCTGCATGAGCTTGTCGGATTCTACCCATCTTGGAGTACTTCGAAAGGCCCAGGCTGGGTTTAAAGCCATCTGTTTGACTTCGCTTACGTTCTGGTAAGCAGTTCATCACACAGTTGTCCTATTTCATAACTTAGAAGGATTTATTACACCATTTGGACTTATTTGAATTTCTCACTAAATTTTAATTGGACTCATATTTAGCGCGGTTTACTTGTTCTTTATTTTCTGTTGGTGGGCCCCACTTCTAACCGCAGCTTATTGAACTTTATTTTTATTTAAGGTGTCATTTCATCTTTATTCACAATTTTTATTTCTTCACTGACAATTTTTCCAAGCGCAATTTTTTGTTTTATATTGCTGTAAGATTGTCATCTCAAGCCTACCTTTACTGCCCAACATATCAAAAACCTGATCGTATATGCATATCATGTCTCGGAACACCTAATGTCCAAATTATTGTCATAACTCCGTAAGAGTCTGTATGAAAAAATGTGCCAAATTTTTTTTACAGTCCTTCTTCGAGAAATTAAACAAGGGGTGATTGCTATGGGCAGCAGCCACTATCAGGATCATAGGGCTGGAATATGCAACATCAAAAGCAATTTGCCAGTTACCATATTCCTATCCTGAGAGGTTTCCCTTAAAGCGAATCTTCAGTCATTTTTTTCAACTTTCCATCTATTAAATCTTCTGCCCTTGTTGTTTTAACTTTGGATAGTAAAACATGTTTTTTCTGCCAGTAAATACCTTATAAAGCCCACTTCCTGTTTCTTGTCTGGTAAAAAACCTAGGCTTATAACATCATGCACAGCTCTTTCTCTCACTCTCCTGAGAATTTGTCAGGAAGGGAGGGGGATGAGTCATAAGAGGGCCAATGAGAGCTGCAGAGCTGGAGGTGTGTGTGTGTCTGTGTAAATCCAGGAAGTGAACAGGCAGCAGCTTCATCTACCCAAAGTTAAAATGGTTGCAGCCAGACTCAGTGGAGGGAGATTTCTGCAGCATATTTGGCAAGTACAAAATCCCAGTCTATATAAAATAATATGCAAAGTGCTTGGAGGAAAGCTTCAGAATGGCAAAGATGTTTTTATTACAAATTATGTGAGCAGACTGCAGTTCCTCTTTAAGCTTTTATAATAGTTATAAAAATATCTGTTTCATACTCTGTGTGCTAGGTCTAGGGTTTTTTTTTTTTTTTTAATTCTTTTTATTCAATTTTCCCATATTCAATTTTCCCATACATAGTATACATTCAAAACATGGAGGCTGAGAGGAGAATATACCCTCTCTCCTCTTGGCCTCGCAGGGCCGTCATTTAGAACTAACATAGCCCAACTAAACCACCTAAGTGAAATCTAAAAGTCCCCACCCCCTCTAAACTCAACCATCAGCACCAGTCCAGGAGAAATAAAGCGCCAGTAAATTGTAATCAGGTCTCATTTGTGTCACTTGTCCATCTGAACACCGGGAAATAATTGGAGCGATCATATACAGTGGGGAAAAAAAAGTATTTAGTCAGCCACCAATTGTGCAAGTTCTCCCACTTAAAAAGATGAGAGAGGCCTGTAATTGTCATCATAGGTATACCTCAACTATGAGAGACAAAATGTGGAAACAAATCCAGACAATCACATTGTCTGATTTTTTTAAAGAATTTATTTGCAAATTATGGTGGAAAATAACTATTTGGTCAATATCAAAAGTTCATCTCAATACTTTGTTATATATCCTTTGTTGGCAATGACAGAGGTCAAACGTTTTCTGTAAGTCTTCACAGGGTTTTCACACACTATTACTGGTATGTTGGCCCATTCCTCCATGCAGATCTCCTCTAGAGCAGTGATGTTTTGGGGCTGTCGCTGGCCAACACGGACTTTCAACTCCCTCCAAAGGTTTTCTATGGGGTTGAGATCTGGAGACTGGCTAGGCCACTCCAGGACCTTGAAATGCTTCTTACGAAGCCACTCCTTCTTTGCCCGAGTGGTGTGTTTGGGATCATTGTCATGCTGAAAGACCCAGCCACGTTTCATCTTCAATGCCCTTGCTGATGGGAGGAGGTTTGCACTCAAAATCTCACGATACATGGCCCCATTCATTCTTTCATGTACACGGATCAGTCATCTTGTTCCCTTTGCAGAGAAACAGCCCCAAAGCATGATGTTGCCACCCCATGCTTCACAGTAGGTATGGTGTTCTTTATGGTGTTGCAACTCAGCATTCTCTCTCCTCCAAACACGACGAGTTGTATTTCTACCAAACAGTTCTACTTTGGTTTCATCTGGCCATATGGTATTCTCCCAATCCTCTTCTAGATCATCCAAATGCTCTCTAGCAAACCTCAGATGGGCCCGGACATGTACTGGCTTAAGCAGGGGGACACTTCTGGCACTGCAGGATCTGAGTCCCTGGCGGCGTAGTGTTTTACTGATGGTAGCCTTTGTTACGTTGGTCCTAGCTCTCTGCAGGTCATTCACTAGGTCCCCCCGTGTGGTTCTGGGATTTTTGCTCACCGTTCTTGTGATGATTTTGACCCCACAGGGTGAGATCTTGCGTGGAGCCCCAGATCGAGGGAGATTATCAGTGGTCTTGTATGTCTTCCGTTTTCTAATTATTGCTCCAACAGTTGATTTCTTCACATCAAGCTGCTTGCCTATTGCAGATTAAGTCTTCCCAGCCTGGGAGGACTTCCCCTCTTGGTCTACAATTTTGTTTCTGGTGTCCTTCGATAGCTCTTTGGTCTTCACCATAGTGGAGTTTGGAGTGTGACTGAGGTTGTGGACAGGTGTCTTTTATACTGATAACAAGTTCAAACAGGTGCCATTAATACAGATAATGAGTGAAGGACAGAGGAGCCTCTTAAAGAAGAAGATACAGGTCTGAGAGAGCCAGAAATCTTGCTTGTTTGTAGGTGACTAAATACTTATTTTCCACCATAATTTGCAAATAAATTCTTTCAAAAATCAGACAATGTGATTGTCTGGATTTGTTTCCACATTTTGTCTCTCATAGTTTTTTTTGCCCCACTGTATACATGCAGAGCAGGTTCTTCAACATCAGTATCAAAAATTTACATTACCCAACTCCTATTTGAGAGATTATGCAATCCATTAGGCTAGAATTGGTTGTATCAACACACTGTTCTTAAGGAGTCCAGCCATGGCTGCCAGACCTTATAGAATTTTTTCTTACAGCCCCTTGAAATGCAAGTATCCTTATCAGACCCTTCCAGCATGCTATTGTAGGAGCATTTGCCTTTTTCCAATGTAGTAGGATGGCCTTCCTACCATAGAACAACCATATATTGAGCAAAGTGCGGTGAGCCAAAGAAGGTACGACCTCCTCCACTAAACCTATGAGACATACTCTTGGGGTTGTAGGGATTGGGATACAGGGAACATCCGACAAACAGAAGGT
The DNA here is from genome assembly GCF_042186555.1 of Aquarana catesbeiana. Classification (NCBI taxonomy): domain Eukaryota; kingdom Metazoa; phylum Chordata; class Amphibia; order Anura; family Ranidae; genus Aquarana; species Aquarana catesbeiana. The sequence goes on along the minus strand of NC_133327.1, from coordinate 362,851,837 downwards.
GATCGCCGACCAGAAACTCTTGATCTGCGCGCAACTCCAGAAAATGTGCTCTGCATTTGCAGGTGAGGAAGAGCACCTCCAGCATTCTTCTGTGACAGAGGGATATATGCGCGCCAGCCTGGCTGGTGTGTAGTAACTCCTATGTAGATACTTGAAGGGTATAAGGCGGTCCCTAGCGGATACCAAGTGTTTAAATGGGTGGTCCCACATATCTTCCCAGTCTTCTCCTTGGATTTCAGGGATATCTGCTACCCATTTTTCCCTACATCTAGTTACCGCGGGTCGCGTTTTTTTAAAAAAGGATTTATACATAACTGATAAGGGTTTGGGCAAGACTTCACTCGCCAAAAGATCTTCAAGGGCAGAAGGTAGTGCCTCCACCTTCCGGGTGGAGAATTGTGTCTGAAACGCATGCCGTAGTTGTAAATACCTGAAAAAGTGTGTGTTAGGTAGATTATGTCTTGCTTTTAGTTGGTCAAACGTTATGAGTTCTCCCTCCCTTCTAATATCTCCTAGTACTTTAACCCCCCTACTACCCCAAACCATGGGGTCTGGCAGGGAATAGAATTGGGGTAAGTTGGGGTTCATCCATAATGGGGCAGATGGAGTGATTCCCACATAACCGGGGGACATTTGAGTCATGGCTATTTCCTAAGCTTTAATTGTTGCCTTCATGGATTCTGTTAAAGGTAGGTTGGATTTTGGGCCTCTATAGAGCACTACTCTCAGACTCATAGGAGCCCAAATGAGCCGCCTCAAGAACTGTGGCCGAGTCCCCATCCTCCGCCAACAGCCAGCATCTTGCAAAAACCATCTGACCAGCCAGGTAGTACTTCTGCCAGTCAGGTAGTGCTAGCCCCACCTGCCCCCATGGTTCCTGAAGTACCTTTATGCTTATGCGGGGTGACTTGGGAGACCACAGAAAGGAACCAATAATGCTGTTCAGTTTGTGGGAAAATGATGTGGGAACCCATACTAGAGAATGCCTTAGGAAGTATAGAATTACTGGCAAGAACTTCATTTTCAGGAGGTTTATACGTCCTATTAGAGACAGGGGAAACCGTTTCCGAGCCTGTATTTTTTTGTATCAGGTGATGAACTAATGGTAGAAGGTTTAGTGTTACAGTGGGGACGGAAAGTATTCAGACCCCCTTAAATTTTTCACTCTTTGCTATATTGCAGCCATTTGCTAAAAACATTTTAAGTTCATTTTTTTCCTCATTAATGTACACACTGAAATATCACATGGTCCTAAGTATTCAGACCCTTTGCTGTGACACTCCTATATTTAACTCCGGTGCTGTCCATTTCTTCTGATCATCCTTGAGATGGTTCTACACCTTCATTTGAGTCCAGCTGTGTTTGATTATACTGATTGGAATTGATTAGGAAAGCCACACACCTGTCTATATAAGACCTTACAGCTCACAGTGCATGTCAGAGCAAATGAGAATCATGAGGTCAAAGGAACTGCCTGAAGAGCTCAGAGACAGAATTGTGGCAAGGCACAGATCTGGCCAAGGTTACAGAAAAACTTCTGCTGCACTTAAGGTTCCTAAGAGCACAGTGGCCTCCATAATCCTTAAATGGAAGATGTTTGGGATGACCAGAACCCTTCCTAGAGCTGGCCGTCCGGCCAAACTGAGCTATCGGGGGAGAAGAGCCTTGGTGAGAGGTAAAGAAGAACCCAAAGATCACTGTGGCTGAGCTCCAGAGATGCAGTCGGGAGATGGGAGAAAGTTGTAGAAAGTCAACCATCACTGCAGCCCTCCACCAGTCAGGGCTTTATGGCAGAATGGCCTGACGGAAGCCTCTCCTCAGTGCAAGACACATGAAAGGCCGCATGGAGTTTGCTAAAAAACACATGAAGGTCTCCAAGATGGTGAGAAATAAGATTCTCTGGTCTGATGAGACCAAGATAGAACTTTTTGGCCTTAATTCTAAGCGGAATGTGTGGAGAAAACCAGGCACTGCTCATCACCTGTCCAATACAGTCCCAACAGTGAAGCATGGTGGTGGCAGCATCATGCTGTGGGGGCGTTTTTCAGCTGCAGGGACAGGACGACTGGTTGCAATCGAGGGAAAGATGAATGCGGCCAAGTACAGGGATATCCTGGACGAAAACCTTCTCCAGAGTACTCAGGACCTCAGACTGGGCCGAAGATTTACCTTCCAACAAGACAATGACCCTAAGCACACAGCTAAAATAACGAAGGAGTGGCTTCACAACAACTCCATGACTGTTCTTGAATGGCAGAGCCAGAGCCCTGACTTAAACCCAATTGAGCATCTCTGGAGAGATCTAAAAATGCCTGTCCACCAACGTTTACCATCCAGCCTGACAGAACTGGAGAGGATCTGCAAGGAGGAATGGCAGAGGATCCCCAAATCCAGGTGGGAAAAACTTGTTGCATCTTTCCCAAAAAGACTCATGGCTGTATTAGATCAAGAGGGTGCTTCTAATAAATACTGAGCAAAGGGTCTGAATACTTAGGACCATGTGATATATCCGTTTTTCTTTTTTAATAAATCTGCAAAAATGTCAACAATTCTGTGTTTTTCTGTCAATATGGGGTGCTGTGTGTACATTAATGAAGAAAAAAATGAACTTAAATGATTTTAGCAAATGGCTGCAATATAACAAAGAGTGAAAAATTTAAGGGGGTCTGAATACTTTCCGTACCCACTGTATATAGTCCCATACATTAGCCGTGACTTTTACCCCCAGGTAAGTGATGGTGGAAACCCATTGCAGTGGGAGATTGTCCTCATCTATGTTTCGTGCCTCCGGACCCAGAGGTAGTATTGAAGACTTGGTCCAATTCACCCGAAGACCCGAGAAGGAGGCAAACTTGTTGAGTATGCGCAAAGCCGCCTGCAGAGACGTTTTCGGGTCTCTGAGGAACAAAAGCAGGTCATCTTCATAGAGCGCGAGGCTCTCTCGTATGGAACCTACCTGAATGGCACCCACCTCCTGAGATTGATGTAACGCTCTTGCTATAGGCTCCATCATTAGGGCAAAGAGGAAGGGGGAAAGAGGGCAGCCCTGTCTAGTTCCCCTTCCAACTGCAAAAAGCTCTGAAGTCAGAAGCCCCAATCGAATTGCCATCCGAGGGCCACTGTACAATAAAGTGACCCATCACCGGAAATTAGGTCCGAAACCCATACTCTCTAATACCTTGTGGATATAGAGCCGGTCAACCGAATCAAAGGCTTTTTCAATGTCGATACACTATAACTTTTTCTGGAGTTTCTGTAGTATCTAATTGTAAATGAGTGAACAATCTCCGAATGTTGGTGTCTGTGGATTTCCCAGGTATAAATCCCGTCTGGTCAATTTCCACTAGTGAAGGAATCACCTTTGCCAATGGTGATGCCAACACTTTGGTTAGCATCTTTAGGTCTACATTTAGTAATGCTATGGGGCGGTAGGACGAACACTCTTGTGGGTCCTTACCCAGTTTCAACAGAAGAACCATGTATACTTCCATCATTGAACTCGGGAGGGCTCCGTTTTTAAGGCAGTGGTCAAAAAGGACACAGAGTATTGGGCTAATTGTGCCATATAATGTTGGTAGAAGTCTGCCAGGAAACCATCCGGGCCCGGGGACTTGTGTGGCGGAAAAGCTAAAATCGCTGCTTCTGTTTCTAGAGCAGAGATATCAGCATCCAGAAGGGTAACATCTGAGTTTGACAATATAGGGAGAGAGAGGTCACTCAATAGCCCATCTAGCTCTCTAGTATCATACACTGTTATAGGGGAGTATAGTGTAGTATAGTACCGCACAAATTCTTCCAGTATATCAGAAGGATCTGTAACCTCACTCACTCCAATGGTTTTAATGATAGGAATACTAACTGGTGTTTGATCCGCCGCTAAAAGGGCTAGAAGTTTACTGTTTTTGTCCCCCTGGGCAAATAGCGACTCCATCCTTTTCCCAACTTCAGTTCAGCCCAGTTCTGAATAGTGTACAGAAACCAGTTGCCGAGTCTCCAGCAGAGATGTATAGTTGGCCTCTGTCGGAGAGCCAGCATGGGCGTCTGCGCATTCTCGTTCCCTACTTAGGAGTAGTTTCCCCTGTGCATTATTGTCTCTCCTGGCCGCCTTGATCGCAGAAATGCATTCTCCTCTTGTCACAGCTTTAAATGTATCCCAAACCATGGACCAGTCAGCCGTATCCACATTGGTTGACCAGTAAGCTGCCATGGAGCCCTGTACCTGTGAGGTGACTTGCTCCTCCTGTAACCAGTCTGGTGACAACTTCCAGCCTCCCCGCCTCCCCCCAACTGGGAGTGCCAGGGTGACCGAAAGTGAGCAGTGGTCTGATGTTCCCCCCAGCCAAGTATTCAGTCTCTTTAACATATCTTAGCAGCAAAAGGCTGCCAAATGCTAGATCTATTCTGGCAGATGATCTATGTGTGGTAGAGAGGTGGGAATAGGATTTAACACTGGGGTGCTTCCAACGCCATAACTCAGTGAGGCCTGACACAGATATCCATCCATCCATAAATCAGTTGAGGCCGCTCTATTGGTATTGGATGAATCATTAACAGGATCTAAAAAGGCATTGAAATCCCCCAAAAATATGGTAGGCAGGTTAAGAAAGGGAGCTAGTTTTACCATAAGGTCATAAAGCACTTGTATCTGTATAGGAGGGGGCAAGTATATATTTACTATCAACATTTTTCGGTAGTGTATGTCCAGTACCACAGCCACATATCGACTCCCCGGGTCAGAGAATACCTGGTGAACCGTGCAAGGGACAGCCTTGCTAATTAGAATGGAGGTCCCTCTAGCGTATGTGGAATACGTTGAGTGAAGTGCTCCTTGAATCCAGGCCTTGTGCAGGGATAGAATTTTACTTCCCTCCAGATGGGTCTCCTGCAGGAGGACGACATGTGGCTTTATCTGTTTAAGGTACTGAAAAATAGCTGCTCTTTTAAATGTACTATTCACTCCCCTTACATTCCAGGACACAATCTTAAGGCTGCTATCCATCGGTAAAAAACAGATGAATAAGAAGTACATATGACCTAGTGGCTTTCCAGCTCTTGGGACATACTTTCAGAGTTAGAGCAGTGATTGGTGCAAAGTATCTAGAAAAGCAATCAAGGAACATGCTAGATGGTACCCCCCCCCCTGCTGTTATACCATAAACTTACAACATAAAAAACAATAACAATAACAGTACGGTAGGCAGCTTGTACCCAAAGAACAAAAAAACTGATGAGGTCCAACCAGTGGCATCGATAGTTCGGCATTGTTAGATGAAAAACTCTGCCTCTTCACGCAGAACTCCGTGTCCACCAGGGATAGGTGTGGAGCCTCTTTCAAACCACAGGGTAAAGCGTCATTTTGAGGAAAATCAAAAATAGGGAACTCTCAGCCGCAAATTCTAGTTCTAGCCAGCACCGCAATGTAGGGCTTGTATTTCTGTCTTTTAAGAACTCTTCATGTATACCAAGAACAGAAAACAAATGAAGAAGAGAGAACCTGAAGTAAACTCCCAGGAGATGTTGGGAGTTGCCATCTAGCCAGTCAGACGCATCTTGAGGAGTGTCAAAGAACTTGACCGAGCCCTTGTATTGAACACGTAGAGGGCTGGGATACAACATGCTGTACTTTATTTCTTTTTCTCGGAATCTTCTACGTACATCTGTGAAGGACCGGCGTTTCCTCTGTGTCTTAGCAGAAAAATCTGGAAAGAGCATGATGCGAGCATTTTCATACTTTAAATCCTGATGCTTTCTTGCTTCAGCCAGGAGCATGTTGCGGTCTCTATAGTTTAGAAACCTAACCAGGAAGGGCCTGGGTGGGGAACCAGGGGGTCTAGCACCTGTGAGAACCCTGTGTGCTCTCTCCGTCATGTATGTAGGAGGAAGATCCTCTAGGGATAGCAGGTTTTTAAAGAATTGTTCAGCAAAGAGGACCGGTGTGGCTCCTTCTGCACCCTCAGGCAGACCTACTACCTTTACATTATTCCTCCTTTCTGTCCTCAGCGTCATCAGCACGATGTTGGAGTGATCTTACCATGTCCTGGAGTTCAGACAACTGGGAGCCCTGTGAGTGTGGGGCATCTTCCACCTCAGATATGCGGTCCTCTGCTGTAGTAAGCCTGCCTCTGATTTTGTCCAGGTCATGTTTGAGCAAATTGCATTCAGAGGCCAGGTAATCAATGCACCCCATTGCTCTGTTTTGGAGGCTGCGATCGCCTCAAGGATCGGGCCCGTGATTGCCGCTGTATCCACCTCCAGTTCGGGTGGTATGGGTGTTGGTAATAGCTCCGGTGTCCCATTAGCATGGCCCGAGCCCGATTCCTGCTCCATCCTCGCGCTCTGCTGTTTGGCACGCTGTGAGGATGACACAGGAGCCAAGTTGGCGGGGCCATCGTCTCCTCCACGCTGGGAACGGAGCTGCCCCTGGTCTTTTGGCAGCGGCGGACGGCTCTCATTGGGCTTTTTTGCAGACGAGGACGGCATTATTTTGTGCACCAGAGTCTCTCCTACCTGATTCCAGACAGCTTGCCAGGTAAGAGTCGGTTTGAAAGGCTCCAAACAGGGTATTTAGCAGGAGGATTGACGGAGCTCAGAAGAAACACGGCTTGCCCACATCCGGTCATGCCTCTGCTGGGTCTGATAGTTAACTGATCATTTAAAGTCTCCTCTGTGTACGATAGATATATTTTTTTTACATTGGTATATGGCCATGCTCAGCTCCCTATGCCTTTTTTGCCAGTATTTTAGCTAATAGTCCTAATTTGGCCTGAATTTAACTACTTGAATAGAATTAGTCTCTGAGTTCAGGTTCACCAAGAACAATATTCGCACAACCCTTAGTAAATCGAACCCAGGCAGAAATCCTTATCGCTATTTCCTATTGGCCTGGAAATTGCTTCTGCGTTGTTTCCCAGTAAATAGGAAGTATGCTAAGGCCTGGTATCACTTTGTTAGCTCTAAATTACTTGTGGGAATACCTCATACCTCCTATTTAGCCAGGGGGGGTTAAAACCACCAGACATATTTCTCTACTACATAATAATGTGAACCAGGCAAATGTGAATTATTTTATAATTGGATGTGGGCCAACCAATCTAAAGTATGATATTTTAAGACTTAAGTTCAAACTCTGAAAACAAGTCCAAATTAAAATGGGTATTATGGCCTTGCAGCGTTTTATGCTTTCATACAAAGTCTTCAGAATACAACCATAAAATGTCACTGGTTGTGAAATTGTTTTATTTTTTATTCTTTGTACTTTTTGTATCAGTCTCTTCCTCTTTTATGAGCACTTGGAATGGGAACCTGGAGGTCAACAAGATTTTTATATTAGAGCGTTGTTGAAATGGTCTGACATTTTCCTAGTCAAGTGACAGGAACAGAAAGGGTATCCTGCCAGCATCAAACTGAGGCATTAAAGCTGAACTTCAGCCTTACCTTTGGTCTTGCATATTTGTACAGGCTCCTCTACAGCACTGAAATTGCTTGCTTTGACTTCGCTGCATACTGTGAGCTTCTCAAAGTGCACATTAAAAGCTGTAGTAAGAGAGATGGCATCCATCTCTTTTCCTGGCTGGAAGATGTCCAGCATCATCTGCACCCAACCCCCCACTACCCCAACAGACTGAATGTCCCTGGCCCAGCTCTTTTGATCATGGATCATCAACGTTGCATGTGGGCTTTACCTACCCTGCAGGCCCTTCCCACTAGCCCCAATCTACCTGCGTCACAAAGAGAGGTGATGTAGCCGGGGGGTATCTAATAAAAAAAAGGAGGTTTTGGATACAAGTTTATTATTATTATACAGGATTTATATAGCACCAATAGTTTACGCAAAGCTTTATAACATTTACAGGACAGACATTTACAGTTACAATACAATACAAGAGGAATCAGAGGGCCCCACTTGTTAGAGCTTACAATCTAAGAGCTGGAGTCAAGTGATACAAATACTAATAACTGTGAGAGATGAACTGATAGAGAAAGTAAAAACGCAGGGATCGCCTAAAGTTGGATAGATTTAGGAGATAGTCTGACAGATTGGGATAAGGTGTTCCAGGGGATGGGAGATGATTCATAGTGGGGCAACAAAACAAAAAAAGTAGGTAGAGCCTACACTACTAGTTTTTTTAAAAACTGACAGCTCAGGTCGAAGCCGCTATTCTAACAATCCGATATTAGTACAGTGATCTCCGCTGCTGTACTATTTTGTTCTGACTGTATATAGATAGATATATAGTGCCTTGAAAAAGTATTCATATCCATTGAAATTTTCCACATTTTGTCATGTTACAACCAAAAACAAGGAAGGAAATTGATAAATGGTTTTCACATTTTTTTTACAAATAAATATTTGAAAAGTTTGGCGTGCATTTGTATTCAGCCCCCTTTACTAGGATACCCTAACTAAAATCTAGTGGAACCAATTGCCTTCAGAAGTCACCTAAATAGTAAATAGAGTCCACCTGTGTGTAATTTATTCTCACTATGAATACAGCTGTCCTGTGAAGCCATCAGAGGTTTGTTAGAGAACCTTAGTCAACAAACATGAGCATGAAGGCCAAGGACCACACCAGACAGGTCAGGGATAAAGTTGTGGAGAAGTTTAAAGCAGGGTTAGGTTATAAAAAAATATCCCAAGCTTTTAACATCTCACAGAGCACTGTTCAATCCATCATCTGAAAATGGAAAGAGTATGACTCAACTGCAAACCTACCAAGACATGGTTGTCCACCTAAACTGACAGGCAAGGAGAGCATTATCCAAAGCAGCAGCCAAGAGACCCATGGTAACTCTGGAGGAGCCGCAGAGATCCACAGCTCAGGTGGGAGAATCTGTCCACAGGAAAACTATTAGTCATGTACTCCACAAATCTGGCCTTTATGGAAGAGTAGCAAGAAGAAAGCCATTGTTGAAAGAAAGCCATAAGAAATCCCGTTTAGAGTTTGTGAGAAGCCATGTAGGGGGACACAGCAAACGTGGAAGAAGGTGCTCTGGTCAGATGAGGCCAAAATTTAACTTTTTCACACAACGGTTAGTTTTTTAGAACAGGACCCACTGGAACTAGAAGATCCTCCTTCACCCAGGGTATCCTGACTGGAGGCAAATTAGGAGTAACAGAAGGAGGAAGAGGAAAAGGGAATGGAAAATACAAGGAGGCTGTGAACCCCAAAAGGGCAGATCGAAAAAGAACCAGGAGTCAGAAGGACAATCACTAAATGCTGTGGCAATCTCTGATTCGGAGATCATGAGTATTGGTGACATAAGGGTAATCAATCTGACGTTAATCTTGAAAATAGACATTTAGATCTTTTGAAAAAAGGTTTATCCTTTTCGCCAACATCCAAAATGGACCGCTTTTGAAGTCTATAAGGATTTTTTTGTCTATTTTTAAGAAGAGTCTATTATAAACTCCTTTACTCAGGGGGACAAGTTAAAAATCAATCTGCTGAGGGCACCAGCATACGCCTGTCTCCACCTTGTGTGATGGGAGGAAGAGTTGGTCTATGCCTCGTCGGATGTACAGGCCATGCCTGTACCTAGCTAAGGTACATTGGTGATGTCTTGATGGTGTGGGAGGGCTCCAGATTAGATTTGATGGAATTCATGGAGGAACTGGGATGCAATACCCACAATATCCGTCTGACATATGTGGTAAACCCCTATGAGATTTCCTTCCTTCCTTGACCTATCCATTAGGTTGGAGATGGGAAAACTAGTTACCAAAACATATAGGAAGAAAACGGCGGCCAACACTCTTCTTTTCGCAGAGAGTTATCACCCAAAACCATTGATCCATGGGATTCCAGAGGGACAGTTCCTCAGAACTGTTCCACTGAGGATGACTACAGACGTGAGGCAGAGGAACTCCTATAGATGTTTCGGGGAAAGAGGGTATTCCCATCTTACCCTCAGGAGGGCTAAGAAAATTGCCATGCAAAGTACTAAAGCTGACCTCAGGACCCAAGGCACATCAGTTGATGTGCTGGAGAGTCCAGTGAGGCTAATTACCCAATATGGTGTGCAGTGGGATGAAGTTGATAAGATCTTACAAAACCACTGGCATATACTTACATGATCCAATGGAATGGAAGCCATAGTTGGCTCAAGACCCCATATGGTTGCAAAACGAGAAAGGAATTTGAACGATATACTGGTTCAATCGGAGTTCGTTCGAACGCCAAATAGGAACTGGCTCACAGATTTTCCCAGGCTGAAAGGAATGTATCCCTGTGGTCACTGCGGGTGTGTAGCTATGTTCACTCTAAAATGTTCACCAACTCTGAAGGACTACAAAAGTATGAAATTAAACAGTTTATTAACTGTGCCACAATGCGGGTCCTCTATTATGGAGTGCCCCTACAAAACCCTAAAATAGCGCTGTCGTTAGAATTTTAATAGCATTTTTAATGAAGTGGCCAGGTCGAATTAAATACATGATCTAGGTGGTCTTGTACTTAACCTCCTGAATCCACGACTATATCCTGTGCACGAATATTGTATGAATGTTAGATATTAAACTTGCTTTGCACACTCTTTCACTTGTTTTTTAATATTGGGCATCTGCCCCTTTAAAAAGACAGAGCTAGTGAACGTCATACGTCATGACGAAGCGCACAATCACGTGTGCGAAACGTGTTGACGTAGGCAGCACCACCAGGCCCTGTGCTCCACCATGTGTTCCAACACATGGGCGGCTCTACATCAGCTGCCTCTTCCGATCTGATTGACTGAATGAGCCCGCCCCATGTTGCCTCACGAGCCCTCTGAGCTGACGCAGTAGTGTTTGACCGGTCTTGATGTGCTTTGCTGATGTTTGATGGTCCGTCCATCTACAGCAGAGGATACAGAATTGCGTTGCCTGCATAAACAATGAAAGGAGATTCCTATGCACCACCACAACACTAGTCAATACTACGGAGAGATGAGCGCCTCTGGGCAGCGCTTTATGGCAATTCAAATGTTGAGTTTTCAGTGTTGTGCTAACTCTTGGAATACAGGACTGTCAAGTTCTTAAGGTGTATATTGCACACAATACTGACAGCTATCCCCGTCATTGCACTGGCTGATTTGCCATTACGGGACAAGGACTCCAAGAGAGGCATCTTCTCTTAATGCTGACTAGACACTTTCATTCACAGTGCTCAGGCTATCCCAAGTTTTCATATATTGGAGGGTACATGAACTGAGAACATTTATATTTTTTTTCATTTTTTTGATTCTTTAGCCCAATTCAAGAAAGTGCTGCACATGCTCCCATATATTACACAGCATTCTGCCATATGGGTATAATTTCATACAACTGCCAAACATAGCCTCTGTATGGTGCCCTGCAGCCATATCTACGTTCAGAGAATCAGTGGCTATACAAACGGATGTTTTTGTACCTACTCTCAGTTCATGTTACTTCAATATATTCATCCCTGCACACCCGGTCATATTAACATTACAACAGCTGGGTATTTGAATTTGTGAGGCTCGTCTGCTCACTATACAATCATAGTGCATACACTACAACCACACAAGTCTATTGTTGGACATGCTAGGTTTAGAGCCCAGGCTCTTATACATTGAGTCCTGGATTAGTGACCTTGGGCAACACCTCGATCTGTGAATGCATGGGTATGTGTGTGGGGCCCATTTGTTGGCATAATTTTTGTGACAATGTTGCCAATTCATGTGTTTATTTTTTAAATGATGGGTACAGGGGGGGGGGGATTGTTCCCACCATTTGGTATGATGTATTTCAATAAGTGGGCTATATATACTGCTTTTCAATAAAGCTTTTTTTCTTACACATTACATTAATCAGAGAAGCAGCCAAGAAGCCCATGGTAACTCTGGAGGAGCTGCAGAGATCCACAGCTCAGGTGGGAGAATCTGTTCACAGGACAACTATTAGTCGTGCACTCCCCAAATCTGGTCTTTATTGAAGAGTAGCAATAAGAAAGCCATTGTTGAAAGAAAGCCATAAGAAGTTCCATTTTCAGTTTGTGAGAAGCCCTGTGGGATACACAGCAAATGTGGAAGAAGGTGCTCTGGTCAGATGAGGCCAAAATTGAACTTTTTGGCCTAAAAGCATAATGCTATATGTGGCAGGAAAACTAACACTGCACATCACCCTAAATACACCACCCCCACTGTGAAACATGGTGGTGGCAGCATCATGTTGTGGGGATGCTTTTCTTCAGCAGAGACAGGGAAGCTGGTCAGAGTTGATGGGAAGATGGATGGAGCCAAATACAGGGCAATCTTAGAAGAAAACCTGTTAGAGTCTGCAAAAGACTTGAGACCGGGGCAGAGGTTCAACTTCCAGAAGGAGACCCTAAACATACAGCCACTACTACAATGGGATGCATTAGATCAAAGCATATTCATGTGTTAGCAAAGCTGGTGGAGACATACCCAAAAAGACTTGCAGCTGTAATTGCAGTGAAAGGTCGTTCTACAAAGTATTGACTCAAGGGGGCTGAATACAAATGCACGCCACACTTTTCAGATATTTATTTGTAAAAAAAATGTTGAAAACCATTTATCATTTTCCTTCCACTTCACAATTATGTGTCACTTTGTGTTGGTCTATTGCATAAAATCCCAATAAAATACATTTATATTTTTGGTTGTAACATGACAAAATGTGGAAAATTTAAAGGGGTGTGAATACTTTTTCAAGGCACTGTATGTATGTGTGTGTATAATAAATAAATATATATATATATATATATATATATATATATATATATATATATATATATATATATATATTATACATTGTTAGTGGTAAGAATCTTTGATGTGTAGTTGTACATAGTCTGTTGTGCTTTACCTTCAAGGTGGAAAGATTTACAGCTGTGAAAATGACTTTAGTCTGTGGCACTCAAGCAATCACACATATTTGTTTTTTTATAGTCAGTTTAGTGCAAGATGGATTAAACAAAGTTTACACTTCGATCTTGCTATTATTAGACCTACTGAACGTGTATATATACATTGGCGTTAAAGCAGATCTATTTGCACAGCAAACACTTTCATTGTATAACATCAGCATTCTAAAAGCTATGCAAATTATAACATTTTTTGACAATCCAATATAAGCTTACTCTAAAAATCTCCTTTCATGATATGATTGCTGTCTGTCTCTGGCCATCTCTTTCCACAACTTCCTGGATTCCCTGCATGCTTTGCAGCTTCTCCTCTGTTCATTAGTCTGGTTTACATTTAAATTCTAAGGACCACAAATCCCATGGTACCTTGCGGCCTGCAAGCAACGATGATGTGCTAATGTATGTTCCCTGTACTTGCTGTGCCTTCTAAAACACCTGAATTTCAGCTACTCTGTAGTTCACATAGCAGGCTCTGTGAAATGTGTGACACAGCAGTGCATATTTATCGGGCATAGTGAATATGTGTCATAGGATTTAAGGGAATATATTTTTGTGATTCTTCAGAAAGTTAGTTTACAAACATCACGATTGTTTAGATTAATGGAAGTAGGCAAGAAATAATTGAAAAAACAAAACAAAAAATATGTTGCGCTAGAACCATATATATATATATATATATATATATATATATATATATATATATATATAATATATGTAATATATGTATATATAATATATGTAATATATGTGAACTGCTGCAACCAAAAATCCTGAAAATATGGATAAACTGAAAAAAATGTACAAAAAAGTGCACTTTTTTTTAAATTTCAATCCGATGGCATCAAAGCAGTCCTATGAAAAGCAATCAAATGCAAATAGTGTACTGTTCCTTTAAATTCAATAAATGGGATATACATATATAAGAAATAATCTTACTACACACAATGGAAACCGTAAAATGCAAAGCACAAATAAATACAAAAATTAAAACTACATATAAAGCAACCATTCAAACAAATCATGAATGTATATAAAGTCCATTAAAGAGGTGCCCAAAGTGCTCAGCGCTTCATGATCCAAATCAGCATAAAGGTTCTCCAAATGTGGCAAACGTGCTCAAAAAAAGTAAATGGATGGCCTCTTACCACAGCACCTGGATCTCCATTACAGAGATCTCAGACAGCCTGTATTGTATCCCCACAGTGGAAATCTCACCAACAGCGTGTCTCCAAACGAAATGATATCCTTGAATCGCTCACAGAGGTAGCATATAAAAAATAGGTAGAAGCTTCATAGTGTAACCAGTAAGATACATTTATTGTGAATATTAAAAACACACTTACAATGAGGCAGAGAAATCAAGCATGTAGGTTAAACCAGCCGCGGTGTCACCCATCCAGCCAGCCGCGACATCGCAGTTGCTCTCCAGCCGACACCTTTCCCCAAAATGACATCTTTTGGGATGGGAGGAAACTAAGAAATAATTGAAACTCAATGTGAAAATAAATATTTGATTAAAAATGTTGACCACAGGTACACTTTAACCGCTTTAAAGTGATTGTAAAGTCTTGCTTTAAAATAAAAAATAACAAACATGTTATACTTACCTCCTCTGTGCAGTTGGTTTTACACAGAGCAGCCCGGATCCTCCTCTTCTTGTTTCCCTCTTCCCTGCTCCTGGCCCCTCCCTCCTAACGAGTGGCCACTTAGACCAGCAGCTTGCTGTGGGGGCACCCGAGCCAAGCTGCAGCCCTGTGTGTCCATTCAGACACGCATCTGCTGTTCGGCCCCGCCCCCTCTCTCCCCTGATTGGCTAACTGACTTTGACAGCCGCAGGATGGCCAATGGAATCATGGACATCGCTGGACAGAGAAGGGGCTTAGGGTAAGTGTTGGGGGGTGCTGGGGGGCCTGCTACACACAGAAGGTTTTTTTTTATCTTAATGAATAAAATGCATTAAGATAAAAAACCTTTTGCCTTAACAACTCCTTTAATGTTCACACCTGTATACTTTTTATGTACACCAGGTTTTACATTTCTGCTAAGGGCCTGTTTGTTCAGCAATAACATTGTCATTCCTTGAGATAGTGAAATAATAAAAAAATATATATTTTTTTCAGGACAAACAAGGTTTTCTTTTGGTAATATTGTCTTGTGTCTTGTTTATAAACATTATTCTATAATTTGTCCCTTTTTTGAAAGTGGTAGTAAACTCTGTTCTAACACTTGTACCTACAGGCAAGCCTATAGTAAGGCTTACCTGTAGATACTTTAAATATCTTCTAAACTTGCACAGTGCCATCACTGGCGCATGTGCTCTGAAGGTCCGGCATACAGTGCCGGACCTTAAGAGCCCATGCCGTAAATGGCAGTGAGATCATTGCGCCCCCGGCCACTCATGTAGCTGGAGGACGTGAACCCGGAAGCAAGACCGGAAGAAGATGTCAGCCCTTTCAGCAGTGACAGCGTGTCGCTGGAGGGCTTTGTTCTAAGGACAGTCTCTGATAATGTATGACATTGCCTTGCAGGGGATTTTTTTTCCCTATAAACTGCGGTTTACTAGCGCTTTAATGACACAGAAATAAAATGTTTTAAAAAAGCTTTGAAAAGATGTTTACAAATGAAATAAAGACTTTTTCCCCAATTTCTTACATTTTTTTTATGGGACAAAAGCAATCAAATCAAATAAAAAAAGTTAAAACAGTAATGTTTTAAAAAAATTGAAATAGCAAAACATTTATGAGGTGAAGGAGTTGACTAGGGCTGTAGTGTTAACCAAGGGTTATTAAATGTTTAAAAATCGTTTTTCTTTTTTCTTTTTAAATAAAATTTTTCTTTTTTTACTTATATAAGGTTTCGTTCACACTAGTGTGATTTCAGATGTGACATGAGTCGCACAGGCTTGCAGCATGACAGTGGAAATCACATTGTTTTCAATGGTGCCCGTTCACATCAATGCAACTCAGCATGGTGCGATTTTGGAAAAAGTTCCTGTACTAGTTTGGTGTGATTTTAGTGCGATTTTGGCCCCATAGAATATACAAACCACAACAAAGTTGCCTCAAAGTTGCACTGCATAATCACACTGAAAGTCAAATCGAATCGCAGCATTGTGAACCTAGGCTAAGGTTGTTTTATCCCTGTTTCCTGTATCCATGTTTTAGCCTTGTGTTCTTTACACAGTAAAGCTTTTTCGGCATACGTAACACTCCTAAGGAGCAAGACTGAATTTTTTTTTAAACTGATATTTCATTTTTGTGTGGTTGTTGGCAAATGAATCCACATGCTAGTTTTGTAGAAGATGATGAAATAGTTTTAGTTTTCTTTCTCCACTGCAAGGCAAATGATGTTACACTCCCTGATGGGTTATCCATTGTGCAAATGAAGCAAGAAGAAGAATTTGAGAGATGAGAGAGTAAAACTTTTTTGTTTCCTTGCTGGAGAAAGAGGAAACCGCATTGGACTTGGCAAGGTGTAGAAGATGCCAGTGGGTTATTTAACCCAGTGATGTCCACTCAATAATTAAATATATGTTTTCATCAGAGTTTGCCTTTACAGAGGAACAATATTTTGAGTATATTCCCATTTTGATTTCAATCACCCTACTTGCAATATTAGGATAAGAAAATAGAGGAGAGATTATTGGTCAAGACAAGAAACAATCGCCAACTATAGCGAAAAGGAGAGGATGGCTTTATAAAATTTGTAAAAGTATGAGCGAGAAGGGGAATAGTAAAGAGAAAATAAAGGAATAGCACAGTGGCTAAGTGGTTATCACTTCTGTTTAGCAGAACTAGGGTCGTCGGTTCGAATCCCAACCATGGCACTACCTGCCTGGAGTTTGCATGTTCTCCCTGTGCCTGTGTGGATTTCCTCTGGGTACTCCAGTTTTTTATATATATATATATATATATATATATATATATATATATATATATATATATATATATATATATATATATATATATATATATATATATATTATTTTATTTATTTATTTCAGGTACTTATATAGCGCTGTCAGTTTACGCAGTGCTTTACATATACATTATACAATCACATCAGTCCCTACACCCTCAAGGAGCTTACAATCTAAGGTCCCTAACTCACATTCATACATACTAGGGCCAATTTAGACAGGATCCAATTACCCTACCAGCATGTCTTTGGATATATATATATATATATATATATATATATATAAATATATATGTATGTGTGTGTGTGTGTGTGTGTGTGTGTGTGTGTGTGTAAAGAACTGCGTCAATTGACAGAACTACAAAAGTGCCAATAATAAAAAAATAGAGGTGCTTATGAGAAAGCATAGATAACTATATCGTTGGGGAGAGATGGGGAAAATAATTAGCTGACTATTGCTATTTTAAGCTACCAATAGAGTTGGATGAGAGAGTTAATAGAGTTTATCATACTTCACATCATAAAGAAAGCTATATGTACTGTACTGGTTACGGATCTAAACCTGAACCTTATGATACTTCTGTTATCCCCCCTCTTTTTTTTTTTCTCCTGTGTATTTGTGTAACAACAAAAAATCCAATAAACAAAGATTAAACATAAAGAAAGCTAATGGATTCTTTTAATTTGTTTTAAAAATAGAAATGAAAAAGTTCTGTTTTAATAGAAGTTGTCCAGTGGAGCAGAATGCACAGGTTCTAGTGAAGCGTGACATGACACAATCCAAAGGTCATTATTATGGAGCTTGCCTTTAACAGTGTGATTTATTTTTTCAAATAGAGCAGGGGTCGACAACCTATGGCCTGGGGGCTGCACCCGACCTGCCGCTGCTAAATGTCCAGCCTGTCAGTGCATGTAATGAATTCATGTGCACCCTGCCCGCGGACCTTTTAAGTAAGAGCAGAGCAGAAAGCTGAATGAGAACACGGGAGAGACACACAGCAGTGCTCCTGCTCCAGCAGGACCTTCTGAAGTTAACTTTCCAGGTGATTGGTTGCTAGGTGGTCCTAGTAACCAATCACCAGCTTGTTAATATGAAAAATTAAGTCCGGAAGCTCCCCTGTCTTCTCAGCGCTGCTGCATGTCTCTCCTGTGTTCTCATTCAGCTTCCTGCTCCCTGCTCAGTTCTGCTCTGTCTCCCTCTCTGCATGGGGCAAGGTATGCAAGGGCAGAGCTGCAGGGGGTGTGTGTGTGTGTAGGGGGGGCTGTGTAATATGCAGGGGGGGCTTTGTGATGTGCAGGAGGGGCTGTGTAATATTTGGGGGGGCTGTGTGATGTGCAGGAGGGGCTGTGTATTATGCAGGGGGGGCCGTGTAATGTAAAGGGGTCCAGAGGTGTGGGGTCTGTGTAATGTAAAGGGGTCCAGAGGTGCGGGGGCTGTGTAATGTAAAGGGGTCAAGAGGTGCAGGGCTGTGTAATGTAAAGGGGTCCAGAGGTGCGGGGCTGTGTAATGTAAAGGGGTCCAGAGGTGCTGGAGCTGTGTAACATAAAGTGGTCCAGAGGTGCTGGAGCTGTGTAACATAAAGTGGTCCAGAGGTGCGGGAGCTGTGTAACATAAAGTGGTCCAGAGGTGTGGGGCTGTCTAATGTAAAGTGGTCCAGAGGTGTGGGGGCTGTGTAATGTAAAGGGATCCAGGTTATTATCTTCATTTATTAGCAGGTGAATGCGACCCTCTATGCATTCACATACATTAAATCCGACCCTTAAGTGGAAAAAGGTTGCTGACCCCTGGACTAAAGGAAGCCAGCTAAGCTCTCAGTTGGACGGTGTTGAAATTGGTGTTGGGTGGTTATGTATCCTACCCAAATATAATTTAAACTATGAAAATTGCATGGAAAAGCTATTCTGATTTTCCTATGTGATTCTTGAGTCTATATTTACCATAACGCATTTGAGGCAAGTTAGAGCAGGCAGCACCAAGCCTCAAAATGTACAAATCATGATTGCTTTTCCTTTATTTTGTTTGCTTCTTCCTGCCACCTTTAGATTTTTGTAGATGCATTTAGAAAGAGAATCGTAAGGGGATGCTGCGAGGAGTCAGAAGACTTTAATTCAGGAAACGTGAATCTGAATCTATCTCTCCTTTCTCTATTTATTTATTTTTTTTTTTACTTAACTAATCATGACAATAAGGGTTTTGTTCAAAAAGCTATCATAATTCAGGTGTGCTTATGACAGGATAATGTTTACAGGCCTGTAACCCTATTTTCTGGTCTCTCTCTAGTTGAGTAGTAAGATGCATTACCATTGTAAAGCAACAGCTACAACCCTATTACTGTGGTGCAAGTTGGCTTCTCAAATATAGTATGTAAGGCATGCTAGCAATTTTACTTTGTAAATTTTACTTATTACAAAAGTTGTACAGATTTAATTGACTTCAAAATGCCAGCCGTGTCCACCTAATTGGCAGGCAAAAGAAACTTCTGATCTCTGGCCGCCTCTTTCCCAATTTCCATCTTCTGTTATTTGAATTGATTGAAATGGTAATTTCATGGTAAACCTGCAGTATATTAATAGATTCAGTTTCCTTTCTGTACTCTCAGAGTTGCTTGTAACTAACATGCAGTGGAGTATTTGATTTACTTCAGCCCAGCAGAGCAATTTTTAGATCTATCATATATTATACTGTTCACAAGCACTAATGGAAATCTCGAGAGAAATGTTTGAGAAACACTTCCTAACCCGTTCATCTTGGTAATTGTGTTCTAAAAAATTGCTTTACTGCACACATTGGGGTAATTGTGTTTTGTTTAAAGCAAAAAGTCAACACTGAGTTTTTTTAAAGCCATGTATAGAATATGCAATTTAATTTTAATTGTATTTTATATCCATTTTTACCCAAAATGTGGCATTTTAGGTTTTGCTAGTAATGTGGAACAGGGGTTTATTCATCTGCTGGCTTGTAACCTGTCTCTTCGCCCCTTGATTTGCATTCTGTAGTTTTTCTCCATCTTCTCCCACAAACCTATGATGGTACTATTGCTCATTACTGTCGTTCACTCTGGTTCAGTTTAGTGGCAGACTTGAAGGGCCTATTCACACAACTGTGTGGTACTAACATGCAGCAATGCGCCTTGTCGCCAGGCGTGTGTTGCAGTGCAATGCGTGGCAAACACTAATGTATGGTGCTGTGTCCTGACAGAAATGCTATCTTTATTGGTACATTTTGGGCAGGCTTAACATGGCGCAGGTAATGCTCCACAGTAGAGCTGCGCGATTCTGGCTAAAATGAGAATCGCGATTTTTTTGCTTAGAAGATAGATCACGATTCTCTCATGATTCTCACGGCGTAACATCATCTTTCACATTAAACAAAATAATTGGGCTAACGTTACTGTTTTTTTTTTTTTTTTTATTATTTATTGAAGTGTATTTTTCCCAAAAAAGACCACTGTGCATTTACAGTGTGACATAAAATATTGCAACAATCGCCATTTTCTTCCCTAAAAAATATATATATAATGTTTGGGGGTTCCAAGTAATTTTCTAGTAAAAAAATCTGATTTTAACTGTAAGAAACAAGTGTCAGAAAAAGGTTTAGACTTTAAGTGGTTAAACTTCCTGCATATTTACACAGAAGTTGTATCCCTTTGATCTAAGACAGAAGAGTTACAATGTTGCTAAAATCTTGGCAGACTGCCCTGTTTGGCAGACTGCCAGAGTAAGCAGAGAACTCTCTATACCTGTTACATGAAAGAATGTAGACACTCCGCAATATAGATCGTTGGGGGGTGAATCGAGATTGCGATCTTTTAACAATTGATTGTGCAGCTCTACCCCACAGTAGTGTGAATGATCCCTCAGGTATTCCTAACATTCTTGGATACACATCTAACAAACTTTTTATAAATTCTAAAAATAGTGCTAAAATCTTGTGAGCCACAAATGGGTTAATGCCTTCAGTGTGAATAAGTGAACCTAATTCAGCTGCACACACTAACCACGTTCCATACCGTGTATATGCCAAAAATAAATAAATATATATGTGTATGCGCTAAAGGCTATAAATACGTGAACAAAGAATATAATAAATCTATACAATATTAAAAATTATTATAAATTATAAACAGTGTCACACACCTGTGAAGAAAGTGACTATAATCCACAATTGAATATATGAAAAATGGTAACATGCACCATGCAAAAAAATGTGAGAAAAAAAAAAAAATCCTTTAAATGATTAAAAAAATATATAAGTGCTACTTGATAAAAAAAGTGTCCGAAACCAATTCATACAAATGAATATATCTCAGTCCAAGCCATTCATAAGAGTATATAAATCAAAGTGCACAATAGTGTCCAAACAAATAGCAGGCAATCCTCATGCTGTTTTTTTTGAAAAAGTGCTAAATATTCCTCATGCTCTTCTTATGAGATGTGCACATTAAGGCATGCTGCAGTGCTCTCCAGTGACCCCCAATGGATAATGCGCTCACCTTAGAGTGTGTGACACAGTAGCTAAACAGTGTCAAAACACGCATTAGAGCCACTCCAGGGCTCACACAGGGTATGCTGGTGATGATCTGTATCGCTCAAATGGTGACATATATGAAAGAAAGGAGACTCATAGCATAATACCGCCAGGAATTTATTTGAAAAGCCCTAAAAACAATCCCTCCAGGAGGGTACTCACAATGCTTGGGTGCGTCAGTGCACCATCCTATCCAAAACATGCAATACAGATGAATCCTGTGGCGTGCGGTGCGGTGTTCAATCCTCTGCCTGTCTGTGTGTAGAAAGCTCCGTCCTGCCCCTCCCCTAGGCGTCTTCGGCACAGGGTATACGTGCCTTCATCTGGGGGATCTGTTTATAATTTATAATAATTTTTAATATTGTATAGATTTATTATATTCTTTGTTCACGTATTTATAGCCTTTAGCGCATACACATATATTTATTTATTTTTATAAATTCTGTTCTTGCTTGGTAACACAAATTGCTAATCAGCCAATCACGTAGCAGCAACTCAATGCATTTAGGCATCTAGACATGGTAAAGACAACTTGCTGAAGTTCAAATAGAGCATCAGAATGGGGAAGAAAGGAGGTTTCATTGACTTGGCATGGTTGTTGGTGCCAGGCGGGCTGGTCTGAGTATTTCAAAAACTGCTGATCTACTGGGGTTTTCACACACAATCATCTCTAGGGTTTACGGAGAGTGGTCCAAAAAATGAGTTGTGTGGACGAAAAGGCCTTGTTGATGTCAGAGGAGAATGGGCAGACTGGTTTGAAACAACAGAGAGGCAACAATAACTCAAACAACCAGTCGTTACAACCAAGGTATGCAGAATACCATCTCTAAACACATCGAACCTGGAAGCAGATGGGCTACAGCAGCAGAAGACCACATCGGATGCCATTCCTGTCAGCTAAGAACAGGAAACTGAGGCTACAATTCGCACAGGCTCATCAAAAATTGGACAATAGAAGATTGGAAAAACTTTGCCTGGTCTGGTGAGTCTCGATTTCATCTGCAACATTTAGATGCAGAATTTGGTGTAAACAACATGAAAGCATGGATCCATCCTGCTTTGTATCAATGGTTCAGGCTGCTGGTGGTGTAATGTTGTGGGGGATATTTTCTTGGCACACTTTGGGCCCCTTAGTACCAATTAAGAAATGTTTAAACGTCACAGCCTGAAACATCTGAATATTGCTGCTGATCATGTCCATCCCTTTATGACTACAGTGTACCCATCCTTCTGATGGCTCCTTCCAGCAGGATAATGTCACAAAGCTCAAATCATCTCAAACTGGTGTCTTGAACATGACAATGAGTTTACTGTACTCCAATGGCCTCCACAGTCACCAGATCTCAATCCAGTAGAGCACCTTTGGGATGTGGTGGAACGGGATATTCGCATTATGGATGTGCAGCCAACAAATCTGCAGCAACTGTGTGATGCTATCATGTCAATATGGACCAAAATATCTGAGAAATGTTTCAAACACCTTGTTGAATCTGTGCCATTAAGAATTATGGCAGTTCTGAAGGCAAAAGGGGGTCCAACCCAGTACTAGCAAGGTGTACCTAATAAAATGTCCAGTGAGTGTATAAGCTAATTCTACCCACCCCAACCCTGCTATGCTTATTTTCTCTAACTCATTAAACCACCTCCATCAAAACAGCAACCTGCTCAGGTGTTTACACCTGCACACTGAATCCCAATAGACTTCAACTGGGGTTGTGTACAGAGACTGGATGCCTTGGTCTCCAATAAAAAAAGTTTTGGCTGAAGTTGTGCTTTAAATCCCATTGAATTACAAAATCCCAACAGTTTTTTTTTAATCCATTTCTGTCAACTAAAATGTCTTGTTCCTAGCTGGAATACATTTTTCAGAAGCAGGTACAGTTCATCACTGTTCTCAAATTATTATTCTTTTTTGTCTAGCAGCCAGTTCACATTGTGACAGATACAAGGTTTAAGAGAAAGATGTCAGTGCATCACAACTAAGATGTCTTTCTTTTAAGGGTAACGCGGTGTTCTCTTTAAAGCATTGGCCCTTCTGCCAGTCATCATAATGGCAGTCGTGACAGATTGTCTAATCTTTTGTGTTGTGGAATAGATTTTGAATACATTATTTAAACGTACAATTGCATTGTTTTTTTACAGGTATTCTTCCTTGGGAAAAGCTCATAGATAATTTTGAAGCAGAATATGATTATATCACAAATGAAGGGACTGTCTTCACATTTAAGACCAATCGTAATGCCCCAAAATACAAGCTAATTAACATAGACTTCAGTGACCCTGTGGAATCCAGGTGGAAAGAACTTGTTCCAGAGCATGAGAAGGATGTATTGGGTAAGTTAATAATAAGCTTTAAATAACTATGAATGGGTGCACGTTTGCTAATGTAACTATTGTAATTATTTGAATTTAGCACAGCTGTGGAAAAGTAAAAAGGTATCCTATTTGAGCTCTGCACTATGAGGGATACAAATCACATTTCTAGCCCTATCTGAGATACAATTAGCATATGACTAAAAAGAGGAACCCAGCAGGATTGTCCAAGATGACCTGCTATTCAGACAACAACTTTTTGCCGTTCCTACCTCCCAATCTTCTAAGGTTGCCCCCAACCCATCAGATATGCTGCAACAGGTTTCTGAATAGGATGAAATAAATATGCTTGTGCCGTTTCTCCACCATACTGTATCAAGGAGCAAGCATACCCCCTGTCTCTGACCCCCTTTCCATCCCCTCCCTTGGCGGAATCTCTCGTTGGATTGGACTCTTCATGTATTTGCTCAATATATTGGGCACTAGGCCAGGCTGACCTTTGCGCCCTCATTTGGTCTCTCCCAACTAGAGTAAAAATAGAAAGCCTAGTCCGATTTTCAGGACTGATCTAAACAATGTCAAAAAGTCTCCGACAGACATAAAAACTCTGCTCCCTTGAGAACACTCAGTTTCTGAGTGTCCAAATCACTGGAAGTGATATTATGTCTTTTTCCCCAAATCCAGTTTCGACTGGAAGATGTGGAGAATAGCAACTGCAGAAAAAACCTGAGGCTTCGATATATTCCAGAGGCTACAAGCAGTGCAAATCTTAGAGCTGCAGTGGCAGCCATCATCAGCTGGGTCCTGGGTAAACCCCCTAGAGAACACCTGGAATTAACCAGGTCTGCAGCACAGTGTGGCCAAAGAATCCCTTTTCTACTTACCTGAAAGATGTACTTTGCTGTCCGCACTATTATGCAATGAAAGAGGAGATTCTACAGATAGTGTGGCAACAGGCGTTTCCTTCGACGGCAGAGATACAGAATTATCATGATCTCTCCTGCCACACGCTGTACATGTGGCACCTTCTGAAATGTTTGTTAACTAGGACTCAGAGTATTCATGCTAATTGGGACCTCACCCCTTTCACCTAATTGTCCACAAGCAAGGCTATCCATTCACATTACACCAGCCTTTTCAGTTTCCGTTGTTGTTCCAGTTCCTAGGTTTCCTTTCTGATTAGGTGCAGACCACTGAAACCCAAAGACTGCTGGGTCCTCCTCTGCCCTGGCCACAAAGAAACTGGCGCTCTTGCTCCTGAGTGCAAGCAAGTTCTCTACATCATGTTACTCCGGATGCCAACGAGGACTAACCTTGTCTTGTGCAGGCTAATCCTTCTGTATGAGTTTAAATCCTCTACAGCTCTTAGGTAAACCCAGTCCCTATTTGTTGTTTACTTGTCTGTACTGTTTTTTTCTTTATAGTTGGGTCTTTGTTTAACCTATATTCAGTTAGGCTTGCCATGCATTAATTTTTTTTTTTCATTCAACCAGTGAGTTAAATGAAAACTGACCCGAATACCCCATCCAAACTCTGTGTAGATGGGGGATTCCTTCCCACTGAGCTTCTGTATTCTAACAACAGGGAGCGTTCCCCATCATCACGGTTGTACAGAAATCCATCAGTAGATAGACTTCTGTACAACCGGCCTGCCCATACATGGATTGGAATTCGGTCAGTTCCTGTTGAAACCGGCCAAGTTTCAATCAGTGTATGGCTGGCCTTACTGCACTTGTTCTGTGGGGAGCCATGCGTGTTTATTATCAGTGGACAGATTTTGCCTCCCTTCCCCTTTGGCGTTTGCAACATGATTTTGGAAGTTTGGAACATGGTTATTCAACTTTATTCCACTGTTTATGCATCTGGCAAACTTTCAGTACTGTTACATGCTATACCTGCAAGCAAGGGCCACATAACAAAGGCCCACACCCCCTAACCTTATGGAGCATTACGTATGACCTCCCTTCTTGGCTGCCTCTGTACCCGATCCTACCTACACTGCCAACCCAGTGGGGAGCTCTAAACCCCTCCCAGCCATTTGTGGAGAATACTAGTTGGTATCAGGAGCTGTGTTATTTCTTTGAGTAGTTAACATGTTTTCATGTTACTGAACTTTGTTTTTCTGTGTTACATTGTTATGTGTTGCATTTAATTTTCCAACAATGACAATGATGGTTTCAGGCTCCCACAATGTACATTAGTAATTAGTTAAAGGGTACAGTGGACTTGCTCCCATGTGGAGAGTATGGTGGAACGGCAACATTTTTTTTTTTTTTAACAAACACACTTTCTCATGGCTCTCTTGGAGATGGGGGTACACTTGACTCTCTAATTGACCTGCTGATCAAGCCTACCTCTATCCATGTGGGTCCTGTGGCCTCATATCTCAGGATACTCAGATCCCCATCAAATTTTTACTTCCCTTTTAACCCTCTTCCTGTGCTCTGAGATGCCATCTTTCCGCTTAGGCTCTCCCATCTGTGTTGATTAGAGGAACACTCTTCTGCATAGATTAACATTGTCAACTCACAGTATTTTGTCAGCAATGGATGATAGCTCAACAACTACTATTTTTAGATCCCTTTAGGGATACTACATAGTGGTCCATCGCGTGCCCGGCTGCCGCGATGTCCGCTGGGCACCCGCGATTGCCCTCGAACACAGCAGAACTGTGGATCTGTGTGTGTAAACACACAGATCCACGTCCTGTCAGAGGAGAGGAGACAGATGGTGTGTTCCCAGTACAGAGGAACACCGATCAGCCTCCTCCCCTTGTGAGTCCCCGCCCCTACAGTTAGAATCACTCCCTAGGTAACATAATTAACCCCTCAATCACCCCCCCAGTCACATTTACACAGGAATCAGTGCATTTTTTTATAGCACTGATCGCTGTATAAATGTGAATGGTCCCAAAAATGTGTGAAAAGTGTCCAAAATGTCTGCCGCAGTATCGCAGTCGCGATAAAAATCACCATTACTAGTAAAAAAAAATAACAATAAAAACAATAAAAATGCCATAAATGTATCCCCTATTTTGCAGACGCTATAACTTTTGCGCAAAGCAATCAATATATGCTTATTGCGATTTTTTTTTTTTTTTTTAACCAAAAATATGTAGAAGAATATATATTGGTATAAACTGAGGAAACATTTTTTTTTTTTTTTTTAATGGGATATTTATTATAGCAAAAAATTTAAAAATATTGTGTGTTTTTTTCAAAATTGTTGCTCTTTTTTTGTTTATAGCACAAAAAATAAAAACCGCAGAGGTGATCAAATACCACCAAAAGAAAGCTCTATTTGTTGGGAAAAAAATTATCAAAATTTCATATGGGTACAGTGTTGCAGGACTGCGCAATTGTCATTCAAAGTGTAACAACGCTGAAAACTGGTCTGGGCAGGAAGGTTGTGAAAATGCCCTGTATTGAAGTGGTTAAATTAATCTTGTTTAAAGTAAAAGGTCTTAACATACTAAGAGGAAATGCTTCTAAACCATCTATCGAAGCTAAAAGTCCAAGTGGCTTTCATTCGGGGACCCACGGTAAACAATCTGGGGCCCCCAAGAATAAAAAAACATTGTTTTTGATCTCCTATTACAGTACTTCCCTGAATGCCAAGTTAAGAGGAACTAGCATCTCATCATCAGACAAGCGCCATAGTAACATACAGCCACTATCTCAGATTCCATGGCAGATACCAGATTGTCAAGGCTTTTGCTACAATTTACTTTCGCTAGCATTTAGTTACCCAATACCCATCAGATTTGCTTCCTTGACCACTTCTAACAGATTTTACAGGGTACCACTGAAGGTTCTGGGAGATTGCATCAGTTTGACATTTGATGCATCAACAGGCTCCTTTTATCTATTCTTCTCAGCTCTGAAACATGTAAAAATAATCTCTGTATCAAAACTGTTTAATTGACATCTGGCAAGCCCAGCATCCAAGAGACCAAAGCTCTTTTTTACCTGCTCCCGAAAATTACTTGAGAATCGATTATCTTTCATATCGAACTACATTACTTCAACATCGCTGCATCAGATATTGATTGTGTGACCTTTTCTGCTTGGTCGCAATCTTTATGA
Source organism: Aquarana catesbeiana (assembly GCF_042186555.1). Classification (NCBI taxonomy): domain Eukaryota; kingdom Metazoa; phylum Chordata; class Amphibia; order Anura; family Ranidae; genus Aquarana; species Aquarana catesbeiana. Next base: position 362,824,112 of record NC_133327.1, on the reverse strand, counting down.
CCATAGATCTGGCTCCTCAGACTGCTAAGCTCTAAACTTGGAGCCAAACATTCCTCCAAAAAGGCAGACCTCGAGAAATAACCAGAAAACTTTTAAAGACAAAAACTATTCACAATCCACTTGTTATCTGGGAAGCTCACAAAAGTATTGCTAGAGACATTCTAATCAAACATAGATATCAAGAGTGCATGGGCCAAAAATCATATTTCACTTGTTTCATAGATTGATTTTTGGCAAAACCAAACATAAGCGATCTTGGACGTTACAAGCTGAGCATGTGTGGATCCACTTAACCACTTCGATACCGGGCACTTTCACCCCCTTCCTGGCCAGGCCAATTTTCAGCTTTCAGTGCTGTTGCACTTTGGCAATTGCGCGGTCAATGTACCCAAATGAATTTTTTATCATTTTTTTCACACAAATAGAGCTTTCTTTTAGTGGTATTTAATAACCACTGGGTTTTTTATTTTTTGCTAAACTAAAAAAGTTCGAAAATTTTGAAAAAAAAAACCCACTTTTTTCTTCGTTTATGCTATAAAATTTTGCAAATCTTTCTTCATAAGTTTAGGCCAAAATGTATTCTGCTACATTTCTTTGGTGAAAATAACCCAAATCGGTCTATATTATTTAGTCTTTTGGAAAGGTATAGGCATATATCTGAAAATCTATCAGTCCTGATGTACTGATGGCCAAACTCATTTCTTGAGGATGGACAGTACAAATATTGGCCAAATGACCACCCCTTTTTGGAAAGTAGATAGTCCAAGGTATTTAGTAAGAGGCATGGCAAGTTTTTTGAAGTTGTAATTTTTTGTCACAAATTTTTGAAAAATGAAGAAATCAAACAAAAAATTAAAAATTAACAATTTTTTTTTTAATTATTATTTATACTGTCGCCAGTGCAGTACAGCATTATCATATAATGGGAGTGGCAGTGATCATGGGCACCGACTGGTGACAGTATGTAAAAAAAAAAAAATACACAATGGATAGCATGAAAGGAAGCCATCTATTTTTTACAATTGTTATGTGATCTGCTGTGATTGGTCACAGCGATCTCATGGTACCGGCAGCGGGTCGGTACACTGATCAGTCATCATGCCATATCACGTCCACCTGGATTGACAAAAGTCCTGCCCAGCTGTCATGTTGCTGGCCGGGCGGGAAGTGGTTAATTGATAAAGTTAAAGCCTATCTGTTGTCAAAGTTTGAACTCGTATATTCATTTCTACATTGTGTTTCAATTATTTGTAGCCTACGCCTATTAATCTGAACTAGTTTGAAATTTATAAATTTACTTTGTGAGTCTCGCCACACGTTTAGTTTCTTGAATGCACTATGCCCTGTGAGCAGGCACTGCTGTGTGACAGAATTCACAGCCTGCCGTCTGAACTACAGAGGTGCTGAGAGGAGGAGTTTCAGGAAACAGAGTCAGTACGGGAATCACAGCTTGCAGGCAGCAAGGTACCATGGGATATGTAGTCCTTAGAAATTAGGGATGAGCTCAAGCGAGTCTGAACTATATAATATGCAATCACATTTACATATATTGTTGCACTCATTGTCTTTATTTATATGACTCATTGGTATGTGAGGTTTATTTATATATATCTATTTATATTGTTGCACTATGTTCATTTATTTAAATATCACATAGGTATGTGATGAGGATTTATGTTTGATTTTGTTGGATTGTGTGTTACAGCACTGTTCTATTTCTCCTCTGTTTAGTAGTAGTTATTTATTTTGATTTTTTTTTTTTTATGTAGCGCTGCACTTGTTAGTTATCAATCTTAAGCCCTCATGCACACAGACTGTTAAAATAACGTTATGAAAACGCCAGTATCTTTGCAGTGATTTTTTTAAACTTTTTTCAGCTTTTTTCAGCGTTTTTGCAATAGCGTTTTTGAGCGTTTTTCCGCGTTAGCTTTTTTTAGCGGTTTTATTTTTTTTTCAAATTTTTTTTATTTATTTTTTTTTTTTCAATGGATCAAAAACGTTAAAAAAACGTTGGTGAATGACGTTTTTGAGCGTTTTTCAGCGTTTTTCAGCGTTAGAGCGTTTTTACAGCTGAAAAACGTCTCTCAGAACCCACTGGTCCTGGGTTTTTTTTACAGCTTAAAAACGCCTATGCCACTTGCAGCTCAAAAACGCCTAGGTGGGCATGAAGCCATAGACTAACATAGACAGGCCTTTTTAAGCTGCAAAAAAGCAGCTGTAAAAACGTCCGTGTGCATGAGGACTTATTGTTTTGGAGTTGTAAAAACACTATATTAGTGCTGGCTTGCTGTTTACGATGGACACATGGGGGGGGGTTACTTAAAATGAAGCCCTCAGAATCCGGTGCAGCTGTGCATGGTAGCTAATCAGCTTGTTCAATTAAGCTTTGCCAATAAAAATTGGAAGTTAATTTAGTTTCTATGCAGAGTTGCACCAGATTTTGCAGTTCTCCAGTTTTAGTAAATCTCCCCCATAGTTTCACAGATTTGTCATTTTTGGTTATTTCACTTGTCGGACAGCCAGTGTCATTCAACCCACATCATCTACACCTAGGCGGTCCATGGACCTGACATGTTTTAGGGTATAGATACAAGTGGTCTTAAAAGCAGCTTGGGGCTAAAGCAGTGGGTTGGATGCAGGTCTACAGAAAGACCCATGGAGTAGTCATACGCTCTGTACATTGATATGCAACAGAAGATTTCAATTAGAAAACAGTAAAACTTCCCAAGATATTCCAATTAATGACAGGCAATTCTGACTATTTGCTCTGTGAATACCAATGCATTCTGCTAAGCAGTGTCCACCTTTTATGTAATGTAATTGTATTTGTACGTAGGCCCACACACAGCTATGCTATGAAAAATGCTAACCAGTTCTTTGATGCTTGCACAGCAATTCAGTAAATATAATAAATACCTGAAAATATACAGTGTTTGATATCTTTAACCTAAGCTTTTTAGCTTCAACTGTCCTGAAAATTTTCAAAGAAACGGATATTATCAGAGGAATGCAGCAGTACTTTTAATTAAAGTATGTTCTAAGGAAAGTAATACACACTGTTGCAATATGACTGCTACCTAATATATTGGTCAGACAGGGTGTACTGTTGTAACTTTCAACATTGATAATGAACAGCTACATCTTGTTATGCAGTGTTTATTTGGGACGCATTCAAATAACTGCTGCTGGGAGTGCAAATGGAAATATCCTGACACGCTGCGTTAGGGCAGCCTGTTCATTATGAATGGGCTACTATCACACCACAACGGATGAAAAGTGGCAAAAATGGCTAAGAGCAATGTAAATGATAAGAACACAGCATAGGCAGAAGGCTATCTGCTCAGAAGATTTCTAGCATAATCAACAGGTATTATTTGCACTTATTAATTAGATCCAACAAACTGCTGTCAGGGGTATATGCAGCAGACGAAAAAAGAACAATTTAGAGAAGTTCATTGTTATTGTTTACATACACTTTAAGGCCTCCTTGCAGATTCTTGCAGCTGGAATGACAAGTGCATGCAAATAGCAGCAGCTGCTCAACTTTTACAAAGTATTGACAGAGTAACAGCAGTTGTCACTGTTCTCAGTCGCACACTAAGCGATTACCTGGTGTCCGAGCCTGGATGCATCTGACTGTGCATCTGACTGTGTCCAGGCTGGGACACCCGTCCCTAACCGCAGGTTACTGTCCGGTGTGGCTTGTGCAGGCTGAGTGGCCGCCGCCATGTGCTTGCAGCTGTCATTCCATCCACAAAAATCCTAATTCTTGCCACTGGAATCCTGTGTATGAGGCAAAATGGTTGTTAGAGAAAGGCCTGAATGTATCTTTTTTTTTTTTTTTTTTTTTTACTAGTTTTACTAGCTCTCACTGGTCTTATTTAACTTCATGCATTTGAAGGAACGCCTGTTCTTGGTGCCTTTTTTCAGATGTACTCTTTCATTCATTTTCACAGTGATAATCATAGAACAGTGCTTAGACGGATGGGTAACCGGAACACTTCCCTCCTTGGACATCTCATTAAGGCCCAGTCACTGTAAATATCCACTTCCCGACCGGCCTATAGCAGAATGACGGCCGGGCGGTGGTTCATTTATCCTGACTGGGCGTCATATGATGCCCTGCAGGATAACAGCCGCCGTGCGCCCGTGGGGGCGCGCATCGCTGTGATCGGTGGTGTGGTGTGTCAGTCTGACACACCGCTACACCGATCTCGGTAAAGAGCCTCCCTCGGAGGCTCTTTACCACATGATCAACCATGTCCAATCACAGCTGATCACGATGTAAACAGGAAAAGCTGGTGATCGGCGATAGGCGGCTCTCCTGACTGGTTGGGTCTGCGCTTATTGTTTATCAGTGCAGTCCCCCCTCGGATGCCCACACTAGACCACCAGGAAAGCCACTAGAACCACCAGGGAAGCTCCTAACATGTGGATGGCCAGGTATATCCCCCATGGCCATCCACATGTGAAAATCAATGATCAACATATGCCAATCAGTGCCCACAAATGGGCACTGACTGGCACCTCTATGGCACAATAAAAATTACTGATCCCCAGCAATGCCACCTATCAGTCCCCATCCGTGCCCATCAGTGCCTACCTATCAGTGTCCATCAGTGGCACCCATAAGTACCGCCTACGAATGACCATCAGTGCTGCCTATGAGTGCCCATCAGTGCCGCATACCAGTGCCACCTCATTGGTGCCCATCAGTGCAGCCATATTAGTGCCCATCATTGAAGACGAAAACGTACTTATTTACAAAAACATTTAACAGAAACAAAGAAAAAAAATTTTTTTTTTTCAAAATTTTCGGTATTTTTTTATTTGTTGCGCAAAAAATAAAAATCACAGAGGTGATCAAATACCACAAAATGAAAGCTCTATTTGTGGGAACAAAATGATAAAAAATTTGTTTGGGTACAGTGTTATATGACCGCGCAATTGGCATTCAATTTGCGACAGCGCTGAAAGCTGAAAATTGGCTCGGGCAGGAAGGTGTATAAGTGGCTGGTATTGAAGTGGTTAATTGTTAGAAATCAAGTTTAAGCCCGGGGTCACACTATAACCACTTGAGCCCCGGACCATTATGCTGCCTAAGGACCAGAGGTCTTTTTCCAATTTGGCACTGCGTCGCTTTAACTGCTAATTGCGCGGTCATGCAATGCTGTACCCAAACGAAATTTGCGTCCTTTTCTTCCCACAAATAGAGCTTTCTTTTGATGGTATTTGATCACCTCTGCGGTTTTTATTTTTTGCGCTATAAACGGAAAAAGACCGAAAATTTTGAAAAAAAATGATATTTTCTACTTTTTGTTATAAAAAAAATCCAATAAACTCAATTTTAGTCATACATTTAGGCCAAAATGTATTCGGCCACATGTCTTTGGTAAAAAAAATGTCAATAAGCGTATATTTATTGGTTTGCGCAAAAGTTATAGCGTCTACAAACTAGGGTACATTTTCTGGAATTTACACAGCTTTTAGTTTATGACTGCCTATGTCATTTCTTGAGGTGCTAAAATGGCAGGGCAGTACAAAACCCCCCCAAATGACCCCATTTTGGAAAGTAGACACCCCAAGGAAATTGCTGAGAGGCATGTTGAACCCATTGAATATTTATTTTTTTTGTCCCAAGTGATTGAAAAATGACAAAAAAAAAAAAAAAAAAAAATATTTACAAAAAGTCGTCACTAAATGATATATTGCTCACACAGGCCATGGGCCTATGTGGAATTGCACCCCAAAATACATTTAGCTGCTTCTCCTGAGTATGGGGATACCACATGTGTGGGACTTTTTGGGAGCCTAGCCGCGTACGGGGCCCCGAAAACCAATCACCGCCTTCAGGATTTCTAAGGGTGTAAATTTTTGCTTTCACTCTTCACTGCCTATCACAGTTTCGGAGGCCATGGAATGCCCAGGTGGCACAAAACCCCCCAAAATGACCCCATTTTGGAAAGTAGACACCCCAAGCTATTTGCTGAGAGGCATATTGAGTCCATGGAATATTTTATATTTTGACACAAGTTGCGGGAAAGTGACACTTTTTTTTTTTTTTTTTTTTTTTTTCATAAAGTTGTCACTAAATGATATATTGCTCACACAGGCCATGGACATATGTGGAATTGCACCCCAAAATACATTTAGCTGCTTCTCCTGAGTATGGGGATACCACATGTGTGGGACTTTTTGGGAGCCTAGCCGCGTACTGGACCCCGAAAACCAATCACTGCCTTCAGGATTTCTAAGGGTGAAAATTTTTGATTTCACTCTTTACTGCCTATCACAGTTTCGGAGGCCATGGAATGCCCAGGTGGCACAAAACCCCCCCAAATGACCCCATTTTGGAAAGTAGACACCCCAAGCTATTTGCTGAAAGGCATGGTGAGTATTTTGCAGCTCTCATTTGTTTTTGAAAATGAAGAAAGACAAGAAAAAACATTTTTTTTTTCTTTTTTCAATTTTCAAAACTTTGTGACAAAAAGTGAGGTCTGCAAAATACTCACTATACCTCTCAGCAAATAGCTTGGAGTGTCTACTTTCCAAAATGGGGTCATTTGGGGGGGTTTTGTGCCACCTGGGCATTCCATGGCCTCCGAAACTGTGATAGGCAGTGAAGAGTGAAATCAAAAATTCACGCCCTTAGAAAGCCTGAAGGCGGTGCTTGGTTTTCGGGGTCCCGTACGCGGCTAGGCTCCCAAAAAGTCTCACACATGTGGTATCCCCGTACTCAGGAGAAGCAGCAGAATGTATTTTGGGGTGTAATTTCACATATTTCCATGGCATGTTTGAGCAATATATCATTTAGTGACAACTTTGTGCAAAAAAAAAAAAAAAAATTTGTCTCTTTCCCGCAACTTGTGTCGCAATATAAAATATTCCATGGACTCGACATGCCTCTCAGCAAATAGCTTGGGGTGTCTACTTTCCAAAATGGGGTCATTTGGGGGGGTTTTGAACTGTCCTGGCATTTTATGCACAACATTTAGAAGCTTATGTCACACATCACCCACTCTTCTAACCACTTGAAGACAAAGCCCTTTCTGACACTTATTGTTTACATGAAAAAGTTTTTTTTTTTTTGCAAAAAAATTACTTTGAACCCCCAAACATATATTTTTTTAAAGCAAATGCCCTACAGATTAAAATGGTGGGTGTTTCATTTTTTTTTTTCACACAGTAATTGCGCAGCGATTTTTCAAACGCATTTTTTGGGGAAAAAACACACTTTTTTTAATTTTAATGCACTAAAACACGCTATATTGCCCAAATGTTTGATGAAATAAAAAAGATGATCTTAGGCCGAGTACATGGATACCAAACATGACATGCTTTAAAATTGCGCACAAACGTGCAGTGGCAACAAAATAAATACATGTTTAAAAGCCTTCAAAAGCCTTTACAGGTTACCACTTTAGATTTACAGAGGAGGTCTACTGGAAAAATTACTGCACTCGATCTGGCCTTCGCGGTGATACCTCACATGCATGGTGCAATTGCTGTTTATGTTTGACGACAGACCGCCGCTTGCGTTCGCCTTAGCACGAGAGCAGGGGGCGACAGGGGTGTTTTTTTTTTTTTTTTTTTTTTTCTTTATTATTTTTTTGCTTTTTTAATCTTACTTTTAAACTGTTCCTTTCATATTTTTTTTTTTAATCATTTTTATTGTTATCTCGGGGAATGTAAATATCCCCTATGATAGCAATAGGTAGTGACAGGTACTCTTTTTTGAAAAAATTGTGGTCTATTAGACCCTAGATCTCTCCTCTGCCCTCAAAGCATCTGACCACACCAAGATCGGTGTGATAAAATGCTTCCCCAATTTCCCAATGGCGCTATTTACATCCGGCGAAATCTAAGTCATGAAATACTCGTAGCTTCCGGTTTCTTAGGCCATAGAGATGTTTGGAGCCACTCTGGTCTCTGATCAGCTCTATGGTCAGCTGGCTGAATCACTGGCTGCATTCTCAGGTTCCCTGTTGAGACAGGAGAGCCAGAGAAAAACACGGAAGACGGTGGGGGGGGGGCATTCCCTCCCACGGCTTGTAAAAGCAGTCTAGAGGCTAATTAGCCGCTAGGATTGCTTTTACATGAAAGCCGACCGCTGGCTGAAAAGAATGATACCAAGATGATACCTAAACCTGCAGGCATCATTCTGGTATAACCACTCAAAGTCGTGAATGGCGTACCTGAAGACAAAAAAATGGTTAACAATGGTTAACAATAAAGCACAGTAAAGTGTAAATAATTACACACCTGAAAAACAAACATGATAAAACATAATAACAATAACAATAACAATAAAACATTGCAGAATAGAATACAGTAAAAAAGAGCAGAACAATAGAGAGAGAGAATAGAGAGAGAGAGAACAATAAAACAACAACTATTTTTTTTTATTTCATATTTTTTTTTTTTTTACACTTTTTTTGTAACTAACTTTTATAACGGTAACCGGTTCCAGGTTCGGGTCTCTCAAAATGCGATGGCATCTTGGGAGACCCTGTGAAAGTGTGCCTAGTCTGTGCAATGCTGTACCCTACGCTAATACTCAACTAGTGAATGGTAGCGTTCAAAACATTCACCAATGCAAGACCAGGATTGTCAGGACAGGAGGGACAATAATAGCGGGTGTCACGCCTATATCCGCGCTTGCTGCAGACACAACATCTTTTTTGGGGGTTCGTTGGGTAGGGGTACTCGGGAGGACATAAAAATGCCTCTCATGCAGCCGACTGCATTTGGTTGGGGATGTGAATGGGGGAAGTACGGGCGCTGCAGAAGCGGTGGGTTCCCAATTAGGATTGGCGAATGCAGCAGGAAGGGCACTATGGGCACGATGGGCCTGTGTTTGTCTTTTTGGTGGCAGCGGGACACTACTTGTGCTTGCCACCTCACCAGCTTCAACTGCACTTATGGGACTCGCCACGTCACCACGTGTTACTGCAGTGCTGGTTTGACTACGACCGGGGTGTACTAGGCCGCTGGCGCTTGCCAGTTCACCAAAACGCTACCAAAAAACGTTAGCGATCGCAGGGATCAGGCCTGACTCTGCGAACGCTGCAGTTATGCGTTTAGTGTTTTGTAAGTGTCAGTGATCGATCGATACTGCACTTGGGTGGGCTGGGCCGGGCCGGGCGGAGGGGCAAAACGCAGGTGCTAGCAGGTATCTGGGCTGATCCCGCTAACACTGCGTTTTTGGGAACCCTAAACTGCTGGTGACGCTATTATAAATCTGATCGGATCAGATATTGATGCGATCAGATACTATACCACTAAGGGAGGTGTACGGTGCGTGCGTGGGTGTTAGCGGTACTGGCGCTAATCTGACGCTGCCTGGGGCTGGTGCTTGCCAGTTCACCAAAACGCTACAAAAAAAACTGTTAGCGATCGCAGGGATCAGGCCTGACTCTGCGAACGCTGCAGTTATGTGTTTAGTGTTTTGTAAGTGACAGTGATCGACAGTGATCGATCGATACTGCACTTGGGTGGGCTGGGCGGAGGCATACAGCAGCAAAGGAGTGTTCTCATTGGCCGGCGGCGATCGCGAGGGGGGGGCCACGAACGGATGGTCTCCCCCTCATCACGGATCGCCGCTGGACAAAAGACGACCGCCTCGGGCACCGGGGGGGGGTCCGATCGGACCCCCCACCCGCGGAAGGCAAATCACGTATATGTACGTGATTTTGCCTGTCCGTGCCACTTTGCCGACGTACATCGGCGTGAGGCGGTCGTCAAGTGGATAACAGGCTGCGGATCGCACAGGAACTCTGTGCGTCCCTGTTCCCCATTTCAGGGACGAATCAGGGCCGATTCTATGCCTGAATTCGCGCAGACGCACAGTGTTTTTGTGCAGTGCACTCCGCAGCCGCCCCGGAGATATGTGAACTGGCTCCATAGGGAGTCAGTCACATTCTCCTGCCATGCAAATTAGATGCGGGGAAACGCACATCTAATTCGCATAGGTGTGAACCCGAGTTTAGGAAATGTCAAGAATTGTACATTTCTAATAAAGCATATTAACTTTATATATTTATTTGGTTCAATTTGTAGTTGGCTGTTGAGATTTTGCATTGTTTAATTTAAAGTGGATGTAAACCCGAAATTTTTTTTTTGTCATAATATAGAGTATAAGATTTCCTATCATTTGAGCCCAGTCTTGCCACAAAGAGTTATTCCATCTCTGAGCAATCCCCTTTTATTGTTCAGTGAGATAAATCTTGACAAACTGAGAAAAACTTTGTCAAATCCTCCCCCTTGCTGTGAGTGACAGGTGATTTACATATCTCGTGTACTAGCCTAAGACACATGCATTATTTTTTAATTCCCACCCCCACTCCTTTCTTCTGCTGCTCTGCAAGGATTGGATGTTCCACACCTCAGCATAATTGGGCATGCTGAAGTCATGTGTTTACTTTTTTGTCTTTTCACTGGATGTTAGAGATCATAGCAGAAGTTTAGTGTAAGAAATACACAGGAGAAAATGCATATTGACAAGGGGAGTGTAGAGGTGGGCGGGGAGTCTACTGACATCACGACTCCACCCACCAAGCTCCAGACAACAGACCCACCCACAGAATATGCAGTTTTTCGGGTCTAATAACAGACAGAGGGGAGACATTTGACAGGTAAAGATACATGCAGGAGGCATGTATATCCTTATACATAACCCCTATGGCAGTAGTTTAGAAAGGATGACATTGGGTTTACATCCACTTTAAATCAAGAAAATATGAATACCTTGGGATGGGGGTACAATGTTTTTGGCTACATCGTAGAACCAGTAAGGTGTTTTTTAGTTTTTCTCCCAGTGTTCTGCTGTTTATTGTAAAATGCTACAATACCACCTCATTACCAGATTTGCTTCAATGTTAATCAAGGGATTAATCATTTGTATTCTCTTGATGGTGAATCAGCCTTTCCAAGGCAATCAGAGTGGTTGGGGTTAATTAAGTCAGCCGAGACTTGGTCTAAAATTAGTACTTTATGGAAATCAGGTTCAGAAGGATATACTACATGAATTTTACAGATCTTCAAATTGCACAGCATCATTGCTATATGCACATACCCCATCTAATAAACAGAGCTTGCACAGCGAAACGATTATTTTACAGAAAAAGCATATATACACTAACCATTAACAATGGTTACTATAGTCTTTCCATAAAGTATACTCTGCTTCCTCTAGACCAGCCATTTCCAAACTTTTTACCATACTTAAAAAAAAAAAAAAAAAAAAAAAAAAAAAAAATTCAGGTGTCAGAGAGCCCATGCTGTTAATCATTTTATATACAGCTCACAAGATATTGGCGTTAACAGTAAATTTTGGCTGTAAAAATAAGGAAGTGGTGTATTTAATATAATTGACACCCAAGGCTTTGCTATACAACGATATTATTTTCATTATTAATAATTAAAATGAAAAAAAAAATAATGGCCAGAAAATACTGACAGTAAAAGTTGTAGTGCTCCCTCACATTTAGTGAGTTCAGTGGAAAGTTTCCCCCTTACATTGGTCAGAGTTGCTAACTGTCCATATTTTTACAGGCAGTAAGAAAAGAAAACATGTTCTCCACTTTCCCTCCCCTTCCCCAGTAGCCTACAGAGCTCACACTGGGCCAGTATAAAGAGGAAAGAGGAAAGGCTGTATCTGCGGCACTTAATATCTACCATGCTGGGACTTTAAATCCACCTTAAATCCGCTGTGCTGCTGCAACAGAATCTTACACTGGTAGCCTAGTTGCAGAAGGTCTAACTAGAAGAAAGAGTCAGACAAGCAAAGAAGATGCTTCTATTAGCCAGTTACAGTGAATGCATGGTTTATGATTAGTCTTTTTCCTGGCATAAAACTGGAGTGATTTAACCCTTTCACTGCCAAGTCCGTACGTCATTCGGACCTACAGAAGTGCCCGCAGGTGGCCAAGTCAGTACGGCGTACGAACCTCCTGAACCTCCTTTCCCCCTCTCCTATAAACTTCAATGACCAAAAGCTTATATCAGAATTGTTCAGCAGACTCTGCTGAACTATTCTATAACTCTGATCAATGAATTCCAACTTGCTGATCAGAGTTATTAACCCTTAATGTGAACACCCCACCCATGCCGCCGCTTCCCTGCCCCCTGCTCCTCGACCCCCCGCCGCTCCCTTACACCTAAAAATGCCCCGCCCCCCCACTCTCCTTTCCTATCCCCTTCACCCCCTTCTTCACCCCAGCACTGATCCCCCCCCCCCCCCGATCTGACCCAACCCCCCCCCCCCCCCGCAAACCGGACACCCGCAGCCACCATCATTAGCCGGCATCCCTCCTCTGCCTCTCCCGCCGGCTTAAGGGGCTTGGGAAGACTCAGATGTGTCCCCCCTGCCAGTCCGAAAGCCCCTGTAGTGCCCCCGCACCCCCAATCCATCCCTGCTCCGAACGCATCTCTCCTCCCACCCGCCTGCAGCTTCTCCCTGCACTGAGCTGTCAGGCTGGGGATTGCGGTGCGGGGAAGGGGGGGAGCGGTTTGGGAGGGGGTGAAGTGTGGGCTTGGTATACATGTGTTTACCAACACCACCGTACAATGGATATAGGCAGTGATCGCTGCTATATCCACTGACTGACAGCTGATCATTGTAACCGCGAGTGTTACAATGTATCAGACACTCATTTTATGAATGGATGGAATTTCTATACAGATTCCATGCATTCATGTAAAATTCTACATAGAAAGGGACTATCTTCAGTCCCTTTCTCTGTCTCAAAAAAAGAGATATAGGGGTCTGTTATCTCACCAAAGATCCCCCCCCCCCCCCAAAAAAAAAAGTAAAAAAAAAAAGTAAAAGCACAAACATAGTAAGACCCCCCAGGTCTGCCCGCACTCACCCCTCCACGGTGATGGACCCCCCCCCACACTCACCTCTGCACGGTTTCCTCAGCTTCTCCTCCCCATCAACCCGATCCATCCTGATTGGCCAGTAGGAGAAGCCGGAAGACAATAGCAAATATTAATTCGCTGTTGTCACAAGTGGGTGGGTTCGGGATGCAATGCTCTGCACCCAACCTTTTTCAAGCCAATTAGAGCCTCGGGTTCCCCCCTGAGTATAAGTCCGGCACCCTATAGGGCGGCAGCACCCCAGCGCCCCTAATGGACCAGCCGCTCCTGGTAAGACCCTTTTCACGTGGAGCGGACTCTGTCAATCAGATCCACCTGCTCAGCGGCACGATCTGTCTGCTGATCCCCGCTGAGCAGGCAGATGACAGGTCCGCGTCCTCTCCGCTGATGCAGAGTGGACACGGACATAGCCCGCTGTTCTCTATGGGGATGTCGGATGGAAACGGACTGCCTGTTCATTTCCATTCGATATCATCCGATCCGATCTGCTAGATGGATGGGGAATGGGATCCCCATCCGTCTGTTATTAGGGGACTGGACTGGATTGGATGCGGGCGGGTGTAAACAGACATATGTTCATTTACATCAGCAGCTATAGAGAACAATGGGTGGTCAGATTGGGCCCGCCTGAAAACGGACAGGCAGATTCGATCGGTGTGCTTGTGTGAATGGGGCCTAAGGCCTTGTTCACACAGGCCATACACAGCGTACCTTTACAGGGATGCACAGGTGTTCCGTGCATCTCTCTGCAGGCAGTCCCATTGATGTCATTTGGGATGTAGCACCTACACGAACAGAGCCGTTGCTCCCAATTGTACATCCATGAAGGTCCGCATGCATGTCCCTGAGCTCACACTGTCTGCATTTGGGGTCATGTACCCACACCCACATGGATGTCAGATTGGGAACAGTAGCTATGCCTGTGCAGCCGTTTCATCCCAATTGACATAAATGGAACTGCCTGTATGGGGATGCATGGAACACCTGTGCATCCTTGTGCAAGTAAACATGGCCCTCAATAGGTGTACACTTTAGTATGCCACATGTGAACGATGCTTTAGTAGGAATTTAGCAAGAATTTTGTAAGTTATGTTGTGTTTATGTGCAATATTAATGATTTTAGTGTATTTTTTGCAAAAATATTGTTTTGATAAACATTTGCGCAAATATCTTTTAAAAATCAGTAGCACCTTCTTTCTATTCTACTGGCCATGTGCTGTCAGAAAAATGGTTTGTGGGGTCTTTTACAAATTCTGAAAGCTGTAAGTGAAAAATGAAAACCTCCAGATTTTTTGCAAAGTTTTTGGATACGTTCGATTTCCACCATTTTGCAAAAAGGTGCAATTTAAAATTTACAAAGATTTGTTTTTTATTAACTCCATACAGGTTAAGCTTTTATATTAATAGGGACTTCTTTTTATTCTAGAGGTCATATGCTTTCAGAAAATATATGGTTTTGCGGGTCTTTCACAAATTCTGAAAGCTGTAAGGGAAAAATGAAAACCTTCAGATTTTTAGAGAAATTTGCATATTTACATTTTTGCGTAAGTTTATTTTTCACCATTTTGCAAAAAGGCGCAATGTAAAAATTACAAATATTTGTTATTTATTAACTCAATACAGGTTAAGCTTTTATATTTAGTAGGAATTTTGTAAAATTTGCTCTGTATTTATCTGCTGATCATGATTTAAGTGTATTTTTAGCAAAAATATTGTTTTGATAAACGTTTGCGCAAATATCGTGGAACCTTAGAAATCAGTAGCACCTTCTTTTTATTCTTCTGGTAATGTGCTTTCAAAAAATATATGGTTTGGGTTTTTTCGTACAAACCTTGAAAGCTAAAGGTGAAAAATAAAAAAACATAGGAAAAATTGCAAAAATGGTCTGGCCACCTGAGTGTACAAAATGGAGCACAGGGCTTGGCAGCAAAACGATTAATGTCAAAGGGGCATCCCATTTAGAAATATAAGGGAGATAAAGCTGATTTCTCATTACTTTTTCAGAATATGCACAACTGAAGTGTGTAGCTTTTTTGGTTATTGTTTTTAAAGTAAACCTGCCACTTTCCCAAAACACTACAATAAAGGGTATTTAGGTTATATAGTCATGCCCTGTCCTTGTGGGTTTTTTCACGTACAGGACAGCCAAAGAATGGCTGTTTTGAAACTGCGAACTTTCCAAAAAATCAGGCCTCCCTGTTCAGAGAAAAAAGACATAGTCAACATGTTATCAAAAAGCATTATGCCCTGTACACACGGGCGGACTTTTCGGCATCAAAGGTCCGACGGTCTTTCCGACAGACTTTTGACGGACTTCCGACAGACTTTCGAACGAACGGACTTGCCTACACACGATCACACCAAAGTCTGACGGATTCCTACGTGATGACGTACGACCGGACTAAAATAAGGAAGTTCATAGCCAGTAGGCAATAGCTGCCCTAGCGTCGGACTAGCATAAAGACAAGTGGATTTCTCGATAGGAACTGGATCCGGCGGAGTTCCGGCTGAAAGATTCGAAACATGTTCCAAATCTAAAGTCCGTCTGATTTTCGACCGAAAAAATCAGCTGCAGGTCCGATGAAGCCCACACACGGTCGGATTGTCTGACGGATTCGTCCCGTCGGACCAGTCTGGTCAAAAAGTCCGCCTGTGTGTACACCGCATTACTTTGGGGGTGCACATTACCATTAAAAGTAATTGAAAATGTATTTTCCCCTTTAAAGCCAGTTATATCTGCGGGCTGTCTACTCCTTCCACAGTCATGCATGCTTTGGCCATATGGTTTTTGGCCGTGGAGGAAGGAGAAAGTACAGTGGTAACATATCAGGGGTTCTAATCTTATATACTTTGCCAGTCACCTTTAAAATTTTTTAGTATGGCTGTTAAGCATAGTAAACTGTGTTCAGTTATGAATGAACACAGTGAGTGATCAGTACTGATCACACACTGTGTTCATTCAGAAAAGGAAGGGGTCTGTAAATGACATATTTACCTGCCCCTTACCCTATTCTCCATTCTGAACACGCACCCCCTGTGTGCCAGGGGGAAGCCAACAGCGATGAGCGGGGTGCCCACAGCAGGGGTAATCAGATGTGGGCAGGACAGGGAGGAGGATCTGTGTGGTGGGGGTGCAATTACAGGAACAATATCCTGTGTGTCTCCCCCCTGCAACAGCTGAAAGCTAGCAGTGGGGGGGAGAGGTAAAGAAACTGGCCTTTCAGCTGCTCTAGAGAGAGACACACAAGGCATCGTTCCTGTAATTGCACCCCCATCGCACCGATCATCTTCCCTGTCCTGATCACATCTGATTCTCCCTGCTGCCGTTCCCCCATACAGGAGGACTCGTGGTACCCCCCTATTGGCGGCCCTGCCCATAGACACACGGAACCTCAATCAATACAGCTTTAAGTTCTGCATTGTTGGGTAGCTATGATCTGTAGGTTCCTGAAGATCTACTTATTAAAATACATTTTTTTTTAGCTGTTTTTTTTCCCTTTTTGTTCTCTCTTGTTAAGCTGGTAATATGCAGATTTTTATTTCACCCTTTCAACTAGTTTACCTACTACCACACCATATGTGGACATATTTTTGAATAGAACTAAACAAAATAAGATTTATCCAAATATTCCACCTTATCTCAACTTTTTAGAACGTGTTGATTAAAGTCTTGTTGTGTATGGCTAGCTTAGTATAAATATTATGTCCAAAACCAAAAGATATGCCCTTATCAAGTTGTCCTAGGAACATTTCCAGCCAGTATATTTCACAGTGACATTTTTTAGTCTGCTGATGTCTTTTACTGCCTCCCCTCAAGCCAAGATGGTATCTAACAATAAAAGCTTGTAAGCACAGAAAGAATTGATGCTTCTCTCACTGACTGAACCACACGTTTAGCTTTTGCAGCGTATCCACTCTTTGGCAGATGTTATTATAGATTTCTCATTCTTGCTTTTAATATATCTCAACCAGGGTGGATTTCATTTGAATTGCTTGTAAAAAGGCTTGATTTAAATCATCATTTTTAAAGAGCAACTGTCATCTCTGTCCCACAGCGGCTCCTCCTCTGACCCACTGGTGACTCACTGACAGTCCTAATTCACTTTAATGGGAGGGCTGGTGATGCGGCAGTGACACAAAGTGAGGGATGGGGTGGCAGCAGGTGAGTGGATGCCCGCTAAGGGGCGCTGCCATGATGGATCTGAAATGACAGGTGCTCTATAAATGTAGGGACTTATTCTTGCTGGTAGTTCAAATCTTTAATATTTGCAAACAAAATGAAGGTTTCCTATATAGAATAATAAGCTATCAGGTTAGTGAAACAGCGATATCACAACCGATTCAATCATACAGTTTGTAGTGTACATAGATTTGCAAAACAATGGGATAAAAGGAATATTCCTGAACTTTGTTTTATCTCATGGTTGCTGTGAAATTGTGTGAATGCATCAATGCAGTGCATGTTATCTCTGCTTGCTGAGCTTGGATTCATTGAATGAGTTTACCAAAAATGTAAATATTGCAGAATATACAGCCTCATGCTATATAACTAAGCTCCATTTCATGCTTAAAAAACTAAATTAATAATGTAAAACTATCTTTAGATAGATTTTTACTCCAAAATCATTTTATTAAAATGTTTATAATGGTCTTCTGCGCTACTACTAGTAAATACAGTGAAATAAAAATAAATGAATATAGTAAAATAAAATTAAGGTGGAAATGCAGCAAAACCTAGTAGTGTTCACAAATCCACAAATAAAATGACAATTTACAGTGATCTTGCACATATCCTACAAGCCTCCATATATGAAATCAATCACACATTTTTTTATTTTATTTTCCAATATTTTTATTGAAAAAAATTTTGAGATAACAAGAGTAGCAGGTAATCATAGATCTACATTCGGATTATTGCTCTGACAAATTTCCAGATACCTAAGGTATAATTAACAAGGTCTAGTAGTGTACATAAGCATACAATATTCATGGGATGTTTTTAGATTAGCCCGCTGGGCAAAGAAGGCCCAGTAGGTAATATCAAACAATATTAAGCATGTAGTTAACTTAGCAACATTTAGTTCTAATCAGTATTTAAAAATCTTAACCATGTGCACTAACTTACAAAAACCTGAGTATGGTACAAAGAGGTAGGTTAAGGGAAGGGAAGGGAGGGGTCAAGAGGGGATAGTGGATAAGACATAGTAGGGAACTTTTGTACCATTTCCTGAGCTTATCAATATCAAAACTTAATGGAGTGCAAAAACAAGTATTGGGTTTAAATTGCATGTAGAAGAAGAAGGTGGAGGGAAAGAAGAGAGGTAGAAATACAGAAAAGAGAAAGAGGAAGAAGAGGAAAGAGAGGAATTCAAGAGGGTCAGCCCAGAGCTCATTAAGGAACCGAAATGTAACGGATCCACGGGTCCCATATTTTATCAAATTTTTCAGAGTTGCTATGAAGTATGTGGGTGAGTTTGTCATTTACCATTATCCAGTAGATTTTGTTTTTGACGTAATCTAGAGGAATTAACCAGTTGTTTCCAATGCCGTGCCACTGTAATCCTTGCCGCTAACTATATATATATATGATTAATTTAGTTGATTTCCTGGGTACCTCTTCGGGCAGTCTATGGAATAAGGCCACCTCTGGGGATCTACGGATGTTCACCCCTGTCACAGAGTTTATTAAATTAAATACCCTAATCCAAAACCTAATCACTGCCACCAAATATGATACATTGTCAATCACACATTTTTTAAAATATAATAATGTGAAATAAATTGCATACTATGTGCATCCAAATAGTGACCCAATCAATTAAATATGTGCAGTGAAGTCCATAAGCAAAACTAATCCAATTCTTCAAAGTAATGAAGATGAAGCATCAATAGAACTTGGTGATTTATCCAATAGGTGAAACGACAAATTTCCCTTCCAGGATCCAGGATCAACAGTATGCCTTTTACAGTCACTTCTGGATACTTTGATATAACACTATGTTGATTCTCAGCACCCAATAATAACAAACTGAAGGGGAGCTGAATAGTCGATAACAGGTAAACAATAAACACCATCCCCGCTAAACTCGTCCTTGATACGGACCTGTGTAACTGTATAACTGGGAGTGGAATGGCGCCATTTGCTGGCTAGTATGAAAGTGTGTGGGGAAATGTTTGTATTTATTTGTAAAGTTTTCTGCCATACATTTTGATAAACTGTAACCCTTTTGTGAGTAAAAAATGTAAGATATCCTCATAAAGGCTCTTTCACACGGGACGGATCCATGATGATCCGCCCCGTGAACATCCGCTTGCTCAGCGGGGATCGCTCCTCCAATCCCCGCTGAGCAGGCAGATGACAGGTCCGTCACTGCACGTCATCCAATCCCCTATGGGGGATTGGATGACGATAGACCGTAGAGTCCGTCGTCATCCAATCCGAAAACGGATGGAAAAGTAGGTTTTTCCTTCATTACACTTTTTCAAATCGGAGCGGGTCGGATGTCAGCGGACATGTCACCGCTGACATCCAATGCTCCATAGAGGTCTATGGAGGGTCCATTCAGGTCCGCCTAAAAAACTGACAGGCGGACCTGAACGGATCGTTCGTGTGAAAGAGGCCTAAGGGTTTTGAGTATTTGTTTGTGTATGTAAAGGTTGTTATTTTTTTTTAAATTAAAATAACAAACATTTTATACTTACCTGCTATGTGCAGTCGGTTTGCACACAGCAGGCTGGAACCTTCTCTACTAGCATCCTCCATTGGCACTGTCCCCTCCTCCTCTACTGTGTCAGCCCACCTTATAAGGTGCTTGGTAGTGGGGTAGACGTGCAAACTCACTCCTGAGCCGGGCTGTGTGCTCCACCCCACCCCTCATTCCCTCACATGCTTTGAGTGACAGCAGCAGGAGCCAATGTTTGCGAGAGCAAGGAAAGGGGAGAGAAGAACGGAAGCACTGCACAACTCTGGATTAATTGAGAACTTTGGTAAGGCTGCATTCACACCTGAGCAGCGTGATTTCAGGCGTATTTTATTTGAGCATTTTGATAGTGTATTACAAGCGTCTTTCAGCTTCAGGCGTTTTTGTTTAGCTAATAAAAAACACTAAGGGAAGGAGAGGTGGCAGAGATTAGGGGTGGAGAGCTGCTGTTTGAGCAGAAAACGTGCAACAAAATGCTCATGCCACAAATTTTCTGGCTTTCCCATTGAATTCTATGGGGTCCATTCTGCAAAATAGAAGCTCATGTACTTTTTTGAGCAACAGATCTTTTACTTCAGGTGACAGAACACTCATATGTGAACAGGGGCCATTAGAAATGAATGGGATTTGGCTTGTTGAGTGTTTTAGAGCTACGAGCTTCAAGCAGAAAATCGCTCAGGTGTGAACACGGCCTTAGTGTTTAACATGGCATAACTATATAGGTCTGAACCAGAAATAAAAGATTTCCCATAATGCAGTAGGCTCACCCCCAGCTGGAATTAAAGGAGTGGGTGAACACAGACACGGATGTTTAAATTACTGAGGTTGTTAGTTATTGGACTTTATTAACTGCTCTCCCATTGAGAGGAAAGTAGGTGAAACAGTAAACTGGTTATTTTTAGAGACTTTAACAGCTGCTCTTTAAAACCACCTTGCTTTTTAATTAGACCAGAGTTCTTTTATATTTGTGGTGTAGCTGTGTGCAGCATAATACACTTGAGGGTTCAGTAGCAGCTGGATAATTTTATTTTAAAGGGTTACACAAGGCAGCATCTTTTACTAGATTGCTAAAAGGATATCTGCCAAGTATGATAGAAGTAGGAAGATAGAAGAGACATGCCACAGATAGACATAGACATTGCCAGGTTTATTTAAGTAAATCCTCGCCGTCTGGAGCTAAACTATACAGTAGACTCCTCTCTATACAGTGTGGTGCTGGTCCCCAACACCCACAAAACATGTGGTAAAGCAAACCTTTTTTTAAATCCAAACAGAGCTCCTCTCTCTGATTCCCTTCTGAGTCTCAGGTCAGAGCTCTCCTGTGCTCTCTTCCTGCTCATTTAAAGTCCACCTGACTCATCCGCACCGAAACCAAGCCTGCCACAGAGGCTGCAAAAACCCGGGCTGGATTCCGGTTCAGTCTCTTACACGCATGCAAGGTGAAATATACCGATTATCCCTTACCTCACCTTGCATACCGTCACATATCCTCCCCCTCTGCTTAAGCCCCTGCGGCTGTGCAATTGTCCCAAGCATACAGTGCATGCGAGAGAGGGCATCCACATTGTTTTGGAGCTTGCCCGGCCTATGCTCTACTGTAAACTTAAAGGGCTGTAAAGCCAGGAACCATCTTGTCACGCAGCCATTTTTCTCCCTGTTGTCACACATCCACTTTAGGGGAGCATGGTCGGTGACCAGCTTAAATTACCTCCCCAACAAGTAATACTTCAGGGAGTCTAAGCCCCATTTAACATCGAGACACTCCTTTTCGACAATGGCATAGTTTTTTTCATGCTTGTTCAGTTTCCGGCTCAGGTATACAACCGGGTGCTCCTCACCATCTCTGTTCTGGGATAGTACAGCCCCTAGGCCCACCTCAGAGACGTCCGTCTGTACCCCAACCTCCTATGTGAAGTCCGGGGTCACTAACACCGGTAGTACACAAAGGGCCTGCTTTAATTTCTGAAATGCCTCCTCAGCTTCAGGATTCCATTTGACCATGACCGACCCACTAACCTTCGTCAGGTCGGTCAGAGGGGCGACAATTGTGGCAAAGTTGGGTATAAACCATCTGTAATACCCTGTAATGTCCAGAAAGCCCCAAACTTGTTTTTTGTTTACCAGTTGGGGCCATTTTTGAATTGCCTCAATCTTATTGGTCTGAGACTTGACCAGTACCCGGCCAATAACGTACCTAAGGTATTTGGCCTCCTCTAGGCCTATGGCACACTTTTTTGGGTTGGCCGTGAGACCTGCTTCCCTAAGGGAATCTACCACTTTTTGTACTCGGGGCAGGTGCGATTCCCAATCTGGGCTGTGGGTGACCACATCGTCCAAATAAGCGGCTGCATACAGTTTTGTCCATCATGGAAAGATGCAGGGGACCCATGCAGGTCAAAAGGCATCTGCTTGTGCTGAAATGAGCCCTCAGGAGTGGAAAAGGCAGTCTTCTCCTTGGCCGATTCAGTTAGCGGTATTTGTCAATTGCCTTTCGTTAGGTCTAGGGTTGTTATGTAGCGGGCCTGTCCCAACCTGTTCACGAGTTCGTCGACCCGAGGCATCGGATATGCATCGAACTTGGACACATTGTTGACTTTCCTAAGTGCCATCAGGTTTTGGGACCAGCACTATGGGGCTCGACCAATCACTGTTGGGACGCTTCTATCACGTCCAACTCTAACATATGTTTGATTTCCTTCGTGACTGCCTCTCGTCTGGCCTCTGGGATTTTATATGGCTTTACATTTACACGAACCCCAGGTTCCGTCACTATATCATACTGGATCACCTTGGTCAGTCCGGGTAAGGGGGAGAAAAAGTCTCTATTTTTGTACATATACGCCCTAACGTCACTTTGTTGTGCCACGGATAGGGAATCCGTTATGGGAACGTCAGGTGTTACCGGTACCCGGTCCGTTGGAGGCGGGGATGAGGCCAGTAAAGTCTCTCTGTCCTTCCAGGGCTTTAAGAGATTTACATGATAAATTTGTTGTGGTTTCCTTTTCCCTGGCTGGTAGACTTTGTAGTTTATCTCCCCTACCCTTTCAACAACCTCAAAGGGACCCTGCCACTTCGCTAGAAACTTAATTTCCACCGTGGGAACCAGTACCAATGCTCTGTCCCCGGGCTGAAAGTACAGACCTTGGCACCCCAATCATAGACCCTCCTCTGGGCCTCCTGGGCTCGCTCCATATGTTCTTGTACCAGGGGCAGGACAGCTGCGAGATTCGATCCTGCATCAAGGAGACATGCTCTATGATGCTTCTATATGGGGTGGCCTCTCCTTCCCATGTTTCTTTGGCAACATCTAACAGCTCCCTGGGATGTCTACCATACAAGAGCTCAAAGGGGGGAATAGCCTGCGGATCATCTCGTATGGCAAACATGAGATATGGTAGCAAAAAATCCCAATTTCTCCCATCTTTGTTGATCACCTTTTTCAGCATACTTTTCAAAGTTTTATTAAATCTTTCCACAAAACCATCCATTTGTGGGTGGTAGACAGAGGTACGGTGATGGGAGATTTTGTATAACTTACACAGTTCCTTGGTAACCCTGGGCATAAATGGGGTGCCCTGATCGGTTAAGAACTCTTTTGGGATCCCCACTCGACTAAACACCTGGACTAACTCCTTGGCGATAGTCTTAGCAGAGGTGTTATGCAAGGGTATGGCCTCAGGATAGCGCGTCGTATAGTTCAGGATTACCAAAATATGCTGGTGACCACGGGCAGACTTCACTTTCTGCCCCATCAGGTCCATGCCAATCCCCTCAAAAGGGACCTCGATTATTGGTAGACGGACAAGGGGACTATGTAAATGGGGCGACAGTGCCGCCATTTGGCACTCGGGGCATGATTCACAGTACTCCCTGACATCTGCATATAACCCAGGCCAGAAAAATCTCTGGGTGATTCTCTCCCTGGTCTTTTCGATACCGAGATGTACCCCCATTACATGATCATGAGACAGGTCTAGCACCACCCTACGGAAGGATTTGGGAAGCAGTAGCTGTTTTACCTCGTCCTCTCCGCGTTTTACCACCAAACACAGTAAATTGTTTTTAAGGGCTAAAAACAACTGGTTCCCCGTCCACCATCTTAACATTTTCTCTGGCTTTCATGAAGGTGACATCTTGCATTTGTTTGATACAGAAATCCTCTCTCCTGACCTCTAAGTTGGGTACCACAGTCTGGCTACTCTCATTGTCAGGGTCAGAGATGTTCTCCTGTTCATTACCCTCGGGCTGGGAGCTAGCTTCCAGGTCTTCTGTCTCCCCAGCCATGACAGGGAAAGGAAGAGGATCTCCGGCTTCCTCCATCCCCCCCAAAATATTGACACTTTGGGCCCAATTTGGACATTTTCGCTTAGGGGTGTACTCACTTTTGTTGCCAGCGGTTTAGACATTAATGGCTGTGTATTGAGTTATTTTGAGGGGACAGCAAATGTACACTGTTATACAAGCTGTACACTCACTTCTTTACATTGTAGCAAAGTGTCATTTCTTCAGTGTTGTCACATAATAAGTTATAATAAAATATTTACAAAAATGTGAGGAGTGTACTGGCTTTTGTGAGGTACTGTATATATTGTGACGGGATCCGAGGTGAGGTAATGGATAATCGATAATGTGAGATACCGGACTTTATACTGGCATTTATAAATTAAATTGCAAGGTAAAATGGCACATTCTGTTGGATGCAATCACTGTCAACTGAAAAGTCTTTTTGAGTGGTTGTGTACGATTGCTTGATTCTAAATCAGTTGCATGAAAACACTTTATTTTGGCTTTATTTTTAGACCTGTAAATTCATATTCTGCTTTTTTATTCCAGAATGGGTGGCCTGTGTTCATTCTAAGTTCCTCGTTGTGTGCTACCTCCACGATGTGAAGAATGTTTTGCAGCTGCGTGATCTTGCCACTGGCCGCCTTATTAAGACTTTACCATTGGATGTTGGCAGCATTGTAGGATACAGTGGTCGGAAGAAGGACTCAGAGATCTTTTACCAGTTCACGTCATTTTTATCACCAGGTGGGTGCGCTCCCATTTTTGTTACTACATAAAACTGTCTTAAAAAAATAAAATGAATACAATAACTCATTTCAACCAACCAGATATCAGTTTTAGCATCTGTAAACAAGCCTGTCACTAAAATGCATAAGGACAGAGAAAACTTATTGTTTCCCTGTTTGTCTTGAGTGTCTTCTGTGAGGTTCCAGACTTGCTACTGATGCAGTCCAATTTGGGAGCACTATCACTGGGTTTCAGGAATGCCACTTTGTTTTATGTAATCTTTTTACGTACAGTTGTGAGGCTGAGTGATGCATATCAGAGATGTAGTAGTGTTATATGCAAGTGAAAGAGAGTTGTTTAAGAATCTCATCAGTATGGCATTCACATCACCATCACATGTCTGCATCAGATTTTCAGGAGGATGGAAGAAATGTCAAAGTACCTGCATGAGTGGGTTCCATTGAGTAGCAACTATTGTTTAAACATATGCTGCAGGGGTCTCAAACTGGTGAGCTGTTGTGGAACTACAAGTCCCATCATGCCTCTGCCTGAGGGAGTCATGCTTATAACTGTCAGAATTGCAATGCCACTTGGGACTTGTAGTTTCGCAACAGCTGTCAAGTAATGACAGTACTTCTAATTTATTAGAATTACTTTTTTGAATTTCTACTGATAACATTTTGTAAATCAGGCTTTGAAAGACTTCCTTTAGCATGCTTTGAACCAGAAACCTAATTTTAGTGTCCTGATAAATGAGAAAAATATAGAATAAATTAGTAATTTATAGCAGTTCTATTCGTTTTAATTATATTACTGGTTGGGTTGGAGGGGAAAAAAGGAGTATTTACAAGCTACAATATTTTCCTACATATCTTTCTTTAGATTTGTTTTTACACCTGCCCTAAGGTAGTTATAAAGCTTAAACATTTTTTATGCATTCCTTGCATTAAGGTAACATGAACATGTGTCCCACTGGAAGAGTTTACCTCTCTTCCTGTTTTGCTGCCAACTAGAAATTTTGGATCAACCTTTGATTTCATTCCAGGGGACAATATTGATAAGGGCAATTAGAGTGTGTGCATTTCCCTAATGAGGACCCAGACAGCAATAACAAGACTGAGAAAGACCTCTATCCACTCCAGAATTTAAAAAAAAATGCTTTGTGGTTTTGTGATTAGTATTGTTTTAAAAGTAAAAAATAAGTATTTTTTACTGTGTTTTTAGCAGCATTAACTCTTATCTTCTGTGTAAGAGGAGAAAGAGACAGCAGAGCATCGCTTACTTTTATATCTCTGTCAGTCAGTCAGTACAGGACTGGGCTAAGGGTGTGAAAACATTGGCTGGCACAGTTTTCTACAGTACAGGGCAGGGCATAGAGTGTGGAAACTACTGTCGAGCAGAGTTTTCAAGGATGTTAGTCACTGTATGTGTTGGCACCGTGTGTGTCGACATGTACAGCTGCAGTCCTACAACGGCAGCACTGAGAAGGGTGACAATGCTTTGCCATACTAGTGGCAACTGAGTGAGGGTTTAAGGGAGAGATTAACATCAGTTTTGAGAGACATCTGCTATCGTTCAGAATTCATTGACTGGTGCAGTTGACCATCTTCTAACCTGCTATAAACGTATATGGGAATTCAAAACCATATGTCATGGACAAAACCTGTTAGCGCTAGCTCTAAAAATTATCATTTTAGAAAAGGAAGTACAATACACACAGGCAAAACTGGGCTGAATCGCCAAGTAATATATATTTTTTGGGAATATTAAGTGCAGTGCTAATCCATATTGTGTGTGTATATATTAGAAAAATGTGCACGTATGCAAACAGTAAGTATAACACATTGGCGGGTGAAGTTAAATCACAAGTGTTTAGGTAGAAATCAATTTTGAAATTGAAGATATATTCGACCTCTGAAGGCTAGGCCACCATCCAGTAAGAAGTCACCATAGATAGTGAATCCACCACCAATGAAAAAAAAATGGATATTCTTACCGGACTCAGTGGACCCAATGTCAGTGGCACAGAGTCAAACAGGCATGGAACTGGGATTGTGGTCACTCTCAGGAAATAACATGAGAGGTCAGCTTCCGTTCAACCTTGTCACCGGACCCAATCATGGACTCCACCATTTATAAAAGAAAAAGGGCGGCACATAGTGTAAAACCATCAACTAAGGGTTTTATTGTAAAAGGTAGAACACTCAAATCAATGATGATATAAAGAGGCAAGATAAGGTATGTGATCACAAATGCATCCAAGAAGTGCAGTAACGTGGAGCTAGTTCAGTCTACCCTGTTTCATTCAATAGAACATCAGCTGGGGCGTAAGCCAGCCCCACACACACTGCGCATATATATAAGCTATAAAAATGTTATCTAATTAGAAAAATTGATAAAAGCTGGTCACGATACTGACATATACTGACATCCAGTGTGCACACCACGCCTCGATATGAAAGCTGGTATACAATGAAAAACCAACAAAATGGCATCGGTTACATGAACCAACCCTCAATTTGACAGTGGTCCATGTGATCTCGAAATCTCAAACAGAGGGGCACAGAATCAACACACGCCACCTTGTGGAGATCTAGAAGATCACCAAAATGCCAGCAATGTTTGTACAGCTAAAATTACTATCGCTAGCAGCATCCAAATTAACTAATAATAATCAATGAATCTAACGCAAAACCTACATATTATGAATTAAACAATATGTATAAATTCAAAAAGGGAAACATTTATGTAAAAGTCATTATAAAAACCTCACATAAAACCTCCTTTGGAAAGGAGCTCATGACTCTTTGAATAGTTTCATGACTGAGCTGAATAATAATAACCAAGGTATTTCTTTAACTTATTAGGCCAGTAGAGAGAATATCCACTTTCTTGACTTAGAGATTATGTTAAATAATTGCCAACTTGAGATCAAAACATATTTTAAATCTACGGACCGTAATGGTTACATCCCAGTTGACAGCTGCCATGATAATGTATGGCTGAAGTCTGTCCCACGAGGACAATTTCTGCGATTGCGACACAATTGTACGAATATTTCTGATTTCAGGTACCAATCTCAGGTTTTGAAACACAGGTTCCTTGAAAAGGGCTACCAGGCCAGTGAGTTGGATATGGAAATACACAAAGTGTCCCTTCTGGAGAGAAAGACACTACTGGGGGACAATGTACAACCGACCAATTGTGCTGATTGTGCTGGAATCATATATAGAGGTGCACCTCCCATGAGAGGAAGAATTTTTACAGAATATCATTGATCCTCTGGCACATATTTCCTTCCTTTGTAATTTGAAGGGTTATTATTCCTGCCGTAGGTGTAATGTGTGTCAAGTGAACACCTGTGGCAGGAGAAAGACTAAAGACTTTGAATCCACTACTACTAATCGTATCTATCAGACAAGACATTCCACCACTTGTGCCACTCGGTTTATAGTCTATTTGCTCACTTGCCCTTGTAAGAAGCCAAACGTGGGGCGTACCATACGTCCTTTTTCTGTAAGGGTGAATGAGCATATAGCAAACATCAGGAAGGGTAAGACCAACCATAGTGTCCCTAATAGGGATGAGCCGAATACCCCCCGGTTCGGTTCGCACCAGAACCTGCGAACGGACCGAAAGTTCGCACGAACGTTAGAACCCCATTGACGTCTATGGGACTCGAACGTTCGAAATCAAAAGTGCTCATTTTAAAAACTAATTTGCATGGTATTGTCCTAAAAAGGGTTTGGGGACCCGGGTCCTACCCCAGGGGACATGTATCAATGCAAAAAAACTTTTAAAAACTGACGTTTTTTTGGGAGCAGTGATTTTAATGATGCTTAAAGTAAAAAAAAAAAAAAAAGTGAAATATTCCTTTAAATATCGTACCTGAGGGGTGTCTATAGTATGCCTGTAAAGTGACGCGTGTTTCTCGTGTTTAGAACAGTCCCTGCACCAAATGTCATTTTTAAAGGAAAAAATCTCATTTAAAACTGCTTGCGGGTTTAATGTAATGTCGGGTCCTGGCAATATGGATGAAAATCAGTGAGACTAACGGCATGGGTACCCCCCAGTCCATTACCAGGCCCTTTGGGTCTTGTATGGATATTAAGGGGAACCCCACACCCAAATTAAAATAAGGAAAGGTGTGGGGCCACCAGGCCCTATATACTCTGAACAGCAGTATACAGGCGGTGCAAACAAGACAGGGACTGTAGGTTTGTTGTTAAGTAGAATCTCTTTGTAATTTTGAACGGGTACATTTTTAACGTGTTTAGCTCCAGCCAAAAAAATCTTTTTTAAGCTTTTTGGAAAACATAGGGAAGGGTTATCACCCCTGTGACATTTGTTTTGCTGTCTTTCCTCCTCTTCAGAAGATTTCACCTCACTTTTTGTCCCAATGGATTGGAAAGCATCAGTGGAAAGGAGAAATGTTTTTCCCATATTAACTCTTACAGGAGAGAATTTCCCTTCCTAGGGGTAGATTTCATCTCACTTCCTGTTGTCTCCTTCCGTTTGCAAGTAGGAGTCGTTTGTAAGTTAGTTGTTTGAAAGTAGGGTCCTGCCCTATATACTCAGCAGAAATTTGGGCCTTAGGTGTTGCTGTGGCCACAACACTGTAAGCCCTCACTTGGCCCTGCTGTGAAATATTAGATCAAGAATTGTAATTACATGCCCCTGTTGAACAGGAGCTGAAAAATTAGGCCTTAGGCACTGGTGCTGGTGCCACAACACTGCAACCCCTCACAGACACTCTAGTTGGAACGCAGGAACGAGCCCTGCTGCAAAGTATTGCATCAAAAATTGTAATAACACGCCCCTGTTAAACAAGGGCTGAAAAATTGGGCCTTAGGCACTGGTGCTGGTGCCACAACACTGCAACCCCTCACAGACACTCTAGTTGGAACGCAGGAACGAGCTCTGCTGCAAAGTATTGCATCAAAAATTGTAATTACACGCCCCTGTTAAACAGGGGCAGAAAAAATGGGCCTTAGGCACTGGTGCTAGTGCCACAACACTGCAACCCCTCACAGACACTCTAGTTGGAATGCAGGAACGAGCCCTGCTGCAAAATATTACATCAAAAATTGTAATTACACGCCCCTGTTAAACAGGGGCTGAAAAATTGTGCCTTAGGCACTGGTGGTGGCGCCCAGAACCAAAAATGTTCTTACAAGCTATTAGCGTGATGATTGAGGAGGAAGAGGATAACTACTCAGGGATAGTCACTCAGCATCAGCATAGGCAGTCTTTGAAGGGATCTGAGATTTCAAAAAAAATTATTCGGTTACATCAGCATCAGGTGCTTGGTAGCTGGTGGTGATCCAAGACTGATTCATTTTTATGAAGGTCAGTCGATCGACCGAGTCAGTGGACAGATGCACCCTGTGATCGGTTACCACGCCTCCAGCAGCACTGAATGTGCGTTCCGAAAGAACGCTGGATGCAGGACAGGCCAGTAGCTCAATTGCATACTGTGCAAGCTCTGGCCAGTGATCCATCCTCAAGACCCAGTAACCCAGAGGATTTTCGGTGGGAAAGGTGTCCAAGTCTGATCTTGCCCCTAGGTATTCCTGCACCATGTAAAACAGACGCTCGCGATGGTTGCTGGAACCGATCATACCTTGGGGCTGCGGACCAAAAAATTGTCTGAACGCATCGGTCAGACGGCCACCTTCTCCACCGCTCCTTCTTTGACTGACCGAAGCCTCAGCAACACGTTGTCCAGAAACAGGAGTTTGTAACCTCCCAGTCTCTGGAAACGCGTTGCACAGACCTTTCTGCAAGGCCTCCCGAAGATGTTTCATCCTCTGCTCCCTCTGCGATGGCAAGATAAGGTCCGCAACCTTACCCTTGTAACGTGGATCAAGGAGGGTTGCCAGCCAGTATTGGTCCTTCTCCTTGATACCACGAATACGAGGATCCTTACGCAGGCTTTGCAGGATCAGGGAGGCCATGCAGCGTAGGTTTGCTGAGGCATTCGGTCCGGAGTCCTCTGGGTCACTAAGGACAACATGGTCCGCAGCCACCTCCTCCCAGCCACGTACAAGTCCATGTGTTTCTTGGGACTGATCCCTTAAAGACTGCTGCTGATGCTGAGTGCCAGGCTCCACCTCCATACTGACACAATCTTCCTCCTCCTCCTCCTCCTCCTCGTCCTCTTCCTGTGTGATCGGCGGGCACGCAGGAACACTGTCTGGATAAAGGGGGCCTTGAGAGCTAAGGAAGTCCTCCTCTTCCTGCCTCTGTTCTGCCTCAAGTGCCCTGTCCATTATTCCACGCAGCGTGTGCTCCAACAGGTGGACAAGGGGGACAGTGTCACTGATGCATGCACTGTCACTGCTCACCATCCTCGTGGCCTCCTCAAATGGTGACAGGACAGTGCATGCATCCCTGATCATGGCCCACTGGCGTGGGGAAAAAAACCAAGCTCCCCTGACCCTGTCCTGGTGCCATAGTCGCACAGGTACTCATTGATGGCCCTCTGCTGCATGTGCAGCCGCTGCAGCATGGCCAACGTTGAGTTCCACCTGGTGGGCATGTCACAGATTAGGCGGTTCTTGGGCAGGTTAAACTCCTTTTGGAGGTCCGTCAGCCGAGCACTGGCATTATATGACTGGCGGAAATGCACACAGACTTTCCTGGCCTGCCTCAGGACATCCTGTAAGCCCGGGTACCTGCCCAAGAACCGCTGCACCACCAAGTTAAGGACGTGAGCCAAACAGGGCACATGGGTCATTTGTCCCTGTCGGAGGGCAGAGAGGAGGTTGGTGCCATTGTCACAAACCACCATTCCTGCCTTAAGTTGGCGTGGCGTCAACCACCTCTGAACCTGCCCCTGCAGAGCTGACAGAACCTCTGCCCCAGTGTGGCTCCTGTCCCCCAAGCACACCAGCTCAAGCACCGCATGGCATCTTTTGGCCTGCGTACTTGCGTAGCCCCTTGAACGACTACGGAGCACCGCTGGTTCCGAGGAAGAGGCCATGGAGGAAGAAGAAGAGGAGGGGGTGGAGGAGAGAGGTGTGTCACAATCATTAGCATTTTGGAGGCGTGGTGGCGGAACAACCTCCAACACTACTGCACCTTGTCCTGCATCCTTCCCAGCTGCCAGCAGAGTCACCCAATGCGCCGTGAAACTTAGGTAACGTCCCTGTCCATGCCTGCTGGACCATGAGTCAGCGGTAATATGCACCTTACCGCTGACCGCCCTGTCCAGCGAGGCATGGACATTGCCTTCCACATGCTGGTAGAGAGCCGGAATCGCCTTCCGTGAGAAAAAGTGGCGTTTGGGTACCTGCCACTGAGGAACCGCACATTCCACAAACTCACGGAAGGGGGCAGAGTCTACCAACTGAAAAGGCAGCAGTTGAAGTGCTAGCAATTTTGCCAAGCTAGCATTCAACCGCTGGGCATGTGGATGGCTGGGAGCAAACTTCTTTCAACGGTGCAGCAGCTGGGGCAGGGAAATTTGCCTGGTACAATCTGACGTCGGTGTACCAAAATCAGATTGCCCACAAGTACTTGGCTGTGACACACCTAATTCTACACCTTCATTCCTCTCAGTGCAGGTCTCAGAGAGGACTGAAGGTCTAGTGGGGTTGGAAATCTCAGCTGATGAGGAGCAAGGAGAGGTCCTCTTTGTTCTTTGGTGTGGGTCTTTTAGATACGCTTGCCAACGAACTGCATGGCAGGTCAACATATGTCTGGTCAAGCATGTGGTACCCAAGCGGGAGATGTTTTGGCCACGCGAGATACGCTTGAGACATATGTTGCAAATAGCAGCGGTGCGATCTGATGCACTCGTCTCAAAAAAGGCCCACACCAAAGAACTTTTTGAATAACGCGCAGAGACTGCAGTGCCCTGCACATGTGGAGCTTTGGGGTGTGATGCAGTCAATGTGCTGCCCTTAGGCTGGCCCCTGGAGGGCATCCTGCCTCGTTGGTGATGTGCCGCCTCCTCCTCCTCTCTCCTATCAGGCACCCACGTTGAGTCAGTGACCTCATCATCCCTTCCCTCCTCATCACTGGAGCAAACCTGGCAGTATGCTGCAGCAGGGGGAGCATGACTGCCAGATTGCTGTCCTTCTTGGGCACCCCCTCTGTCCGTGCTCAAGTTACTGCCTTCATCGAGCTCAGTATCATCATCAGAGCCTTCCAAACGCTGGGCATCCTCCTGGAGCATGTACCCAACACTGTGATCAAACAGTTCGAGGGACTCCTCAGGAGGACATGGTGGGGCTAGGGAAGGAGTCACTGATGACATTGAGCTGAGGGAAGAGGCCGCTGCTTTGCCAGACAAAGTACCCTGGGCATGGGTGAGAGAGGATGAGGAGGATGAGGACGGCTTGGTCATCCACTCGACCAAGTCTTCCGCATGTTGCGGCTCAACATGGCCAGCTGCCGAAAAAAAGGCCAAGCGTGTCCCATGGCCACGTGCTGATGAGGATGCACCGTCTCCACGACCAGCACTAGACACACAGCCTGCTTGCCCTCTCTTTTTGGCTTGTGACTGTCTGCCTCTCCTTCTTGGCCTTCCAGACATACTAATGGCCTGTAGCTGCACTAAGCTGGGATATATATATATATATATATATATATATATATATATGTGTACTGATACTGCAGCTAGCAAAATCAACTGCCTGCCTGTAGTATGAGAACACCACCAACCTTCTACAGGTAGCTTTAGCTGAACACTGTGAGGTGGACGCACCCCACTAACTTGTAGGTTTAGCTGAACACTGTGAGCAGGACGCACTGCACTAACTGTAAATAGTCTAGCTGCCTGACTGTGGTACTAATAGGATCAAAAGAACACCAGCAATTTTTTTCAGGTAGCTGTATTTACTGTAACAAGACAAGCCTGCCTGTCAGTAAGAAGATAACAGAAACGGATCTAGCTGAACACTGTGAGCAGGACGCACCCCACTAGCTTGTAGGTTTAGCTGAACACTGTGAGGTGGACGCACCCCACTAACTTGTAGGTTTAGCTGAACACTGTGAGCAGGACGCACCCCACTAACTTGTAGGTTTAGCAGAACACTGTGAGCAGGACGCACTGCACTAACTGTAAATAGTCTAGCTGCCTGACTGTGGTACTAATAGGATCAAAAGAACACCAGCAATTTTCTTCAGGTAGCTGTATTTACTGTAACAAGACAAGCCTGCCTGTCAGTAAGAAGATAACAGAAACGGATCTAGCTGAACACTGTGAGCAGGACGCACCCCACTAGCTTGTAGGTTTAGCTGAACACTGTGAGGTGGACGCACTGCACTAAATGTAAATAGTCTAGCTGCCTGACTGTGGTACTAATAGGATCAAAAGAACACCAGTAATTTTCTTCAGGTAGCTGTATTTACTGTAACAAGACAAGCCTGCCTGTCAGTAAGAAGATAACAGAAACGGATCTAGCTGAACACTGTGAGCAGGACGCACCCCACTAGCTTGTAGGTTTAGCTGAACACTGTGAGGTGGACGCACCCCACTAACTTGTAGGTTTAGCTGAACACTGTGAGCAGGACGCACCCCACTAACTTGTAGGTTTAGCTGAACACTGTGAGCAGGACGCACCCCACTAGCTTGTAGGTTTAGCTGAACACTGTGAGGTGGACGCACTGCACTAAATGTAAATAGTCTAGCTGCCTGACTGTGGTACTAATAGGATCAAAAGAACACCAGTAATTTTCTTCAAAATACTGTAACAAGACAAGCCTGCCTGTCAGTAAGAAGATAACAGGAACGGATCTAGCTGAACACTGTGAGCAGGACGCACTGCACCAAATGTAAATAGTCTAGAAGATAACAGGAACGGATCTAGCTAAACTGAATACAGTGTATATATATATATGCAACACCTGGGATGCATATATATAGACAATACACTTTAAGTGCAGCTAACTGACTGACTGTCCTGCCTAATCTAGCTAACTCAAATCAAAAGTCACTGTCTGTCTCTCTCTCTCTCTCTCTCAATGAACGCCGGAACACACACTACACAGGGCCGCCGTGCAGGCGGCCTTATATAGTGTGGGGCGTGTACTAAATCCCCTGAGCCATAATTGGCCAAAGCCTCCTTGGCTTTGGCCAATTACGGCTCTCTGTTAACGCGGCGCTGTGATTGGCCAAGCATGCGGGTCATAGTGCATGCTTGGCCAATCATCAGCCAGCAATGCACTGCGATGCCGCAGTGAATTATGGGCCGTGACGCGCCACACGAATTTGGCGCGAATGGCCCATAAAGTTCGGAATTCGGCGAACGACCGAACAGCCAATGTTCGAGTCGAACCCATGTTCAAACACGAAGCTCATCCCTAGTCCCTAAACACTACCTCCGGTATCATAACAAAGATCCGACAGGTACTCAGTTTCTAATCATAGTTCATACCCGATTGGAGGGGAGATTCTAGCATTAGGGGGGAGTATCACGTTTAGAAAGACTTTGGATATATGAGTTAAAATCTTATAGGCCATTTGGAATGTATGTTGATTCGGACATTAATGCCTTTATTAACCACTTCAGCCCCGGAAGGATTTACCCCCTTCCTGACCAAGCCCTTTTTGCGATACGGCACTGCGTCGCTTTAACTGACCATTCTACGGTCGTGCGACGTTGTACCCAAACAAAATTGACGTCCTTTTTTTCCCCACAAATAGTTTTCTTTTGGCTGTATCTGATCACCTCTGCGATTTTTATTTTTTTGCACTATAAACAAAAAAAGAGCGACAATTTTGGAAAAAAAAAAGCAATACTTTTTACTTTTTGCTATAATAAATATCCCCAAAAATATATTAAAAAAAAAAAAATTCTTCCTCAGTTTAGGCCAATCTGTTTTCTTCTACATATTTTTAGTAAAAAAAATCGCAATAAGCATATATTGATCGGTTTGCGCAAAAGTTATCACGTCTACAAAATAGGGGATAGATTTATGGCATTTTTATTTATGGAATTTTTTTTTATTAGTAATGGCGGCGATCTGCGATTTTTATCGTGACTGCGACTTTGCGGCAGGCAGTTCGGACAATTTTGACACTATTTTGGGACCATTGACATTTATACAGCGATCAGTGCTATATAAATGCACTGATTACTGTGTAAATGTCACTGGCAGGGAAGGGGTTAAACACTAGGTGGCGATCAAGGGGTTAAGTGTGTTCCCTCAGTGTGTTCTAACTGTAGGGGGATGGGCTCACTAGAACATGACAGAGATCACTGCTCCCGATCACTGGGAGCAGTAGATCCCTGTCATGTTGCTGGGCAGAACAGGGAAATGCCTTGTTTTACATAGGCATCTCCCCGTTCTGCCTTTCTGTGCAACGATCGCGGGCCACCGGAAGACATCGAGTCCGCGGGACCTGTGGGCACACTACCGCGGTGGGCGCGCCGCTAGCGCGCGCCCGCTAGCCGCCGATGACGGAGTGACGTACGGGTATGTGGTTTTGCGCACCTGTGCCATTCTGCCGACGTATATCGGCGCGAGCCGGTTGGCAAGTGGTAAATAAAGCCTGCGTTTTCTTTCTTTTTTAGCTTACACCAGGGTGTTCATGTTTTTATGTGAGGTTTTTAAAATGACTTTTACATTAACTATCCCCTTTTTTAACTCATTCATATTGTTTAATACATAATATGTAGGTTTTTGCGTTAGATTAATTAATTATTATTATTAATTAATTTGGATGCTGCTAGAGATGTTAATTTTAGCTGTACAAACATTTCTGGCATTCAGGTGATCTTTTATATCTCCACAAGGTGGCGTGTGTTGATTCTGTGCCCCTCTGTTTGAGATTTTGCGATCACATGGACCACGGCCAAATCGAGGGTTGGTTCATGTAACCAGCACCATTTTGTTGGTTCTTCATTGTATACCAGCTTTCCTATTGAGGCTTGGTGTGCACACTGGATATCAGTATTGATCTTGATGCCGTGTGTGACCAGTTTTTATCAATCTTACTAATCAGATGAAATTTGCAAGCGTTTATATATGTGCAGTGTGTGTGGGGCTTGCTCATGCCCCAGATGGTGTTCTATTGAACGAAACCGGTCAGGTAGACTGAACTAGCTCCACATTACTGCACTTCTTGGATGTATTTGTGATCACATTTCTTATCACGCCTGTTTATATCATCATTGATGTAAGTGTTCTATCTTTTACAATAAAACCCTTAGTTGATGGTTTTACATTATGTGCCGGCCTTTTTCTTTTATGAATGGTGGAGTCCATGATTGGGTCTGGTGACAAGGTTGAACAGAAGCTGACTTCTCATGTTGTTTCCTGAGAGTGACCACGTTCCCAGTTGCATGCCTGTTTGACTCTGTGTATCCATTAAGGCACGGAGCCCTGGCTAGGTCCCACCCCCTCTCTCCTCTCATTGGCTCACTGACTTTGATTGACAGCAGCGGGAGCCAGTGGTGCTCTGCTGCTGTCTCAGCCAATGAGGTGGAAAGTCCCGGGCAGCTGAGTCTCTCCTGCAACATCGCTGGATAGAGACAGGCTCAGGTAAGTATTAGAGGGGTTGAAGGGGGCTGCTGGACACAGAAGGTTTTTTATCTTCTGCCTTTACAATCTCTTAAGTGGTAAGGTAAAAAAACCTTCTGAATTCAGCCTCCCCCCCCACTTACTTGTCTGAGATCCATCTAGATCCAGAGATGTGCATGAGAGAAGCAGCTTTCCTGAGTGTCTCTCTCCTCATTGGCTCCATTCACAGGAGTGTGGCTCGGAAGGCTTGCTATTGGGAGCACTCTGGACCCAAAAAGAGGAGCATCGGGTGCTCTGTGCAAAACCATTGCACAGAGCTGGTAAGTATAACATGTTTGTTATTAAAAAAAAGAAATCGCTCATACTGGACCGTGCCCCACTATTTAGCCAACTTTTTACTTCGGGTCTCCTATCGGATTGTACATGTTGGGGGTTTTGTAGCTTATTGGTAGTGCAAAACAGTGAGTTTACTCCATGCCAGAAGTACTTTTCAGGGCCTTTTCTGCCCACTTTTATTTAAAAGAAAAAGTTCACAAATGAAAGTCTTCCCATGCAGGGGTCCTCACCATCAATGTAACCAAAACATAGAATTCAGCCTCTGGGGTCTCCTTTGCAGCTTTACTGCTCTGGCCTTACGCCTAGGTCCTCCAGACCATCTAACCCACAGTTCCAGTGCTCATGCACATCTCTCACAGGCTCGTACCTCTGTCTGTCTTGACCTGGACAGTGCGGTGCAAACGTGCACCTCTCACTGCTCCCTTCACACACTGACCCCCTCGGGAGGGTGGGGCCCTGGCCTCTAACTCTGTCTCTAACATGAAGCCAGCATACACCTATGCCATTAGTGTGCTTATTTCCTGGAAACCCTGGTCCAGATCGCCATATTAAACAGTGGCACTCCGTAACTACTCAGATACACACTGGCAGTTTACTGTGTCATCTTCTCTTCAGTATGTCTAGCTCCAATCAGTATATTTTTAGACAGCAACTACTGTTCCAAAAAAAGAGGATTAATGCTTTGAGGTTGTGGGGAGCATTTAGAAATCTACCTGCTGAGGCACTTTAGCATCCAGACCTCATGAAAATGTCTAAACCAGGTTTTTTTAATATAAAGAAAACAATATCTTTTTACTTTTCTTATATAGCACACTTTACAAAACTAACAATTTACATTAATAAATTCCTGTATTTTTAAATATCAGTACAGCCAAGATGCTAGGAAATTTGGAGTTGCTAAAAAACAAACATACATACTACCCTCCATGCTGCAGCATCTGTGTGACGTTGCAGCTTTCCTGTCTAAGACAGGTCATACCACCATTAATCCATGAGCCCTGAAAGTAAAGCGCAGTGACTGAAACAGTCACTGGAGCTCCAGGCTGGGAAGGGGGGAGAGCGTCTGGCTCTGGCCCTCAGCTGTGCCCTGATAGGTAGAGCCAGGTGTTAGTCAGGCTGCGGTGTGCATCCTAACAATATTGGCAGGATCCTTCTCATACTTGACACAGCTCTGCTCTGGCAGCTGTTAATGGGCAGTAGCATGCTATCAGCTGTTTCAGGGTCACAAGAGAACAAAAATAAATGTATGCCCATGATCCAAAAGAGAAGTATAGACAAAAAAAATACTTCTCTGTAAATAGTTTTTCTTTAGGAGGGAACAAAAATAGGGATAATTATCTGTAAACACAGTTCTAGACTAATATGTCCATGTATTGTGTCTTCACATAATTCCAAGGCCTAAATGTGCTTGCAATATTGTACAGAATTTTAAATAGCCATTTAGTGATGCATGTTCAGGCTTAGTTAAATGCATATTTGTTGAGAGTTCTGCAAAGACTGGGCATATTGTCAATAACATTTGGGGAATACACAGAGGAATGACTTCTGTGTCTTTCCTATGTGTTTAGTAATCAAAAGAT
Organism: Aquarana catesbeiana; assembly: GCF_042186555.1. Lineage (NCBI taxonomy): Eukaryota > Metazoa > Chordata > Amphibia > Anura > Ranidae > Aquarana > Aquarana catesbeiana. The sequence goes on along the minus strand of NC_133327.1, from coordinate 362,785,129 downwards.
TTAGCACAGTGTGCAAGAGAATTCTTTTCCTGATTTGGACACAGTAGATGTGACATTCTTTCGGCCTGGAAGATCACCCATTGATACTAGACTGGAGCTTAGATGTTCACATTAGCAAGAGCAAGAACAGTATTAAAGATTTCTACATTTCCTTTTTTTTCATTGGTGGACAAAATAAAAATAAAAAAAAACTACAAACATTCTTACTTTAACAATGTGTACAGAATGTATTGCTGATGTTATTTTAACTGGATCTAAGCATATTAGTAGTATTTAGCTATTTTACCAAACACCATTGTCATCAGATTGATATTCCTGTGAAATCGTTACATGTTTTTTTTTTTTTTTTTATCACCCTTCACACACATAGACATCCAATAATTAAATGTTGAAACGCACTTGTCTTGGTTTCAAAGCTAAAAATGTATTATTAGTGGCAGTAGTCTATATTTAGAAAGTAGCATACATCAAATAACAAACTCCAAATTAAGCTGCATAACACAACAAGCATAAAGTGAACCTGAACAAGCATAAAGTCAACATGTGGATTCACTGTACCTACTGTTATAGCTTTTGGTTCATAAAGCAGGACCACCCAGTGCTTGTTCGTCTGTGCAGTTTATCTTCACAGTTTTAGGTGATCCCCAAGATTCCAGCACCCTTTTAGGCTCGGTTCACATTGGTGCGATGCGGGAAACCCTGCAAATCCAGTGCAAGTTCCCGTGTCGCACCTGACTCACAGGCAGTTCACACTGCCCTATGCAAATCACTAGGAGTGTCAAAACAAAGTTAATGACACCCCCAGATTGGTTTGCATATTGCAATGCGAACTGTCAATTCAGACAGGAGTCGGATCGCATAGATGTGAACACCCATACAATCCGATTCTGGTGCGGATGAAAAAAAGGGTCCTTCACCATTTTGGTCCAAATGCAATCAATGCGAATTCAGCTTTACAATCTGTATGGCTGAGTTTGCATCGCACAGACATCACATGTGATCAGCACAACAGTGTGGTGCGAATCGAATGCGATGTCTGTGATCGCGCTGATGTGAACCGGCACTTACATAAATAAAAAATTACTCAACTTCCTGTCCAATGACTGGTCTGTCTTCTCCTGCCCTCATAACTTCCTAGTGGATGCAAATGCTTTTGTTGGCCTCAAAAGGTAATAGGAAGGTGCAGGGGCGAGGGAAGGTGAGTTGTTTATGGACCAGGAAAATGTGTGGTTGATAATGAAATGCCAAGTTTTGGGGATCCCTGAGCAATCCAGCAATCAACTAAGCTAGAGAGCAGATACCTATAGGTGCTTACTTTGTAGCCCTCATCCCACCTTATAAGATGAGATTTGCCTACAGGTTTTCTTTAAAGTGGTTGTAAATCCTTACGTATACCCAGTGAAGTGACTAGCTCCAAGTGATACAGAGAGATGAAACAAATCCTCCCATGTAAGTTGTACCTGTTTATCTGAAACCATCTCTTCTCTACATCCATTAAAATTCCAGAATTCACGCAGCTTTTCTGAGCTTCCAGAGGCAGGGGGCGGGTATCTGATGCCGCATACTGCACAGCTCAGAGAGAGGAGCTGTAAGAGGGTAATCTGAGACCTGAGTGGTGGGGGACACACCCTCCTTTACACCGTCGCACAGGGGAACATGCACAGCTAAGGCTGTCAATTACAGGCTGTGTGCTGGAGCTCCCTTCCCCTCTTCCCCTTAATCCCTTGGACTCAGCACAGCCTGACTGAAATGACTCATGCAAATAGCAGAGGAGTGAGACTGCAGACAGAAATCACACTCAGTGCTTTGGATTGCGGCAGGTACACACTATAGAAAGATATGCTTTGTTCATTTTTCATGTCAGAGGTTTACAAGGGTTTTTAAGAGATTTGGAGAAAATGTTTTTTTGTTTTTGGGAGAATTTTCAGAGATTTGAAATGTTAAATTTTAGCTTTTTTAATTCAGTATGTTTTTTAAAAATTAATTTTATGGTATTTTTTTATTACTGTTTGTGTCCTTTTTGAGAATATTCACTCTCATTTTTTGTCAAATTTATTTTTGTAACTATATAAAATTGGGCCTATCTAGCTCCGAACACTAAGTGAAAAAAAAATCACCATGAACAGATAATAAACCAATTCGGTTTGTTATCCTATGTTTTTGTAGTAAAAAGGAAAGTTTTAGAATCTCTTTTAGGTTTTCATTGTTGCCGTAATCTAAATATAACTACGGCATTTAGTCCATTTCGCACCAGAGAATGACCTGGTTTTCTAATGAAAGAATCCTCAAATGTACTAAAAGTGGGCAAAATCCTTAAATTAAACAAAAACATTGCGCCACCAGGTTGCTCAGATAAGCACCTTTTTAATGGATAAAAATTTATACAAAAATAACTTACAAAGCGACAGCTTGATCAGAGCTATCAACGGGCAACAAATCCCTTCATGTATTCGGTCACACACAAGCAGCGACTCGCCCAGAATGAATTCCCACAATGGGGACAGAGCTGGCAGCCTTGAAAAGAGTACAGCCACTGACATGTTCTGGCACTGGAGTGAAGATGAGGAGGTGCTTACATCTTTAAACGGACTCCAAATGTGCACTTTTTATATAACACTCTTCTGCATTCTGTTGGGGTATATTTGTTATAGTACTGAGGTCTGTACTATTCAATGTACTGTACCTTTTATTTATTACACTTTATTTTCCCATCTGATTTTACATTTGCATTTAAATTGTCCTTTTATTTATCATGAATTATTAACTATTAATGCTTTTGCATAGAAATGCACTTATTCATTTTCATTATTAACACTGATGCATATCAATGATCTCCTGCTCTGTTGCTCTTTCCCGCCCTCTTGGCCATGTTCTGCAATAATCTATGTGTGTGTATGTATGTATGTATGTATGTATGTGTGTGTGTGTATATATATATATATATATATATATATATATATATATATATATATATATATATATATATATACACACAGTATCTCACAAAAGTGAGTACACCCCTCACACTTTTGTAAATATTTTATTTTAGCTTTTCATGTGACAACACTGAAGAAATGACACTTTGCTACAATGTATAGTAGTGAGTGTACAGCTTGTATAACAGTGTAAATTTGCGGTGTGTGTGTGTGTATATATATATATATGTGTATAGATAGATATTTCTATATCTAGAGATATCTATCTCTATATATATAGCAGGAAGAGATTATTTGCAATGCTGTACAATGTTTTGTCTCAGCCTATGAGTCATTTTGAGTGCTTTCTGTGCTGGAGTTTGGCAGCTCCAGTTTTTGGTTTACATGATAGTTTAATTTTCGGGCCCAACCTGAGGGTCACCTTCTTGCTGGCACCGGAGACTGCAGAGTTTGGTGGTAATTCCCTGTCTTTTTGGAGTCTATATAAAGATACAGGTACCTTGCTTTCCCTTACCCTGATGGAGGGGCAGGGAGGGCCCCAAAAGATGTCAATGGCGGTGTCGACTGCAAGCTCGATCCCTATTGTGGTAATTTATTCTGAGCATGTTGCTGGTTTCATTTTTTCTCCTTTAAAGTGATCTTAAAGGTATTGTTTTATTTATTTAAATAACAAACATCACAAATAACACAGCTTTCAAGCTCTGTGTATTTGAAGCCCCAATCCTCCTCTTCTCATGTCCCCCGCCAGCTCTTTCGGCCCCTCCTCTTATCGGAGTGCCCCCATAGCAACCAGCTTGCTATGGGGACATTTGTGTGTGCTCAATCCCGAGCCACACTCTGTGTCCATAAGACTCACAAAACAGGACTCAGCCCTGCTCCCTCCTCACTGGCTGTGATTGACAGCAACAGGAGCCAATGGATCTCAGCCAATGAGGAGACAGAGACCCGGGAGAGCAGCCACTCTCATGCACGTTGTTGGATGGCTATTGGGTGGGTATTGGGGGGGGGGGGGGCTGCGTGGGGAGCTGTATACTGAAGGTTTTTACCTACATGCATAGAATGCTTGAAGGTAAAGAACCTTAAGGCCCCTTTCACACATGCGGACCATATGTCCGTATTTCATCCATCCGTTTTCGGATGAAATACGGACATACATGCATCCCTATGGGATAGCGGGTGTCAGCGGATGTACATCCGCTAACACCCGATGTCGCCCGCCTCCGCTCTCGTCCGATTCTGCGGACGGAAGAAAATCCTATTTTTCTATCCGTCTGCAGAGCGGATCGGAGGAACACGGACAGACGGTCCGTGTTCCTCCGATCCCCCATAGGGGAGAGCGGAGATCTGACAGGGCGGTCCCTGCACAGTGTGCGGGTCCTGCCCTGTCATCTGCCTGCTCAGCTGGGGAAAGCGGAGCGATCCCCGCTGAGCAGCGGATAAACACGGGGCGGATCAACACGGATCCGTCCCGTGTGAAAGGGGCCTAAGCCTTTAGAACCATATTTTATTTCCCGGCTTTGGAATGGCCCAAAGATCTCAGTTCTAACTAATCCTGTGTTCTTGATGGATGATTAAGTAAACAGGATTTTTGTACTGGCCATAAAATCCTTTTCTTGACGTTTATGAAGGGAGACAGGTCCCACCTCTCTGTGTTTATGATCTTCTTATACCGCTTTTCTAAAAGCTTAAGCAGAGTGGAAGGGGTTATACTTGGTTGACCAATGACTTCCTCCTAAAGGCAGCAGTATAACCCAGTAGCCTCAGATTCAACTGATGTTGTGTCCGTTTGATGAATTTTTGGAAAAGAGTTTTACAGTGAGAACAAATATTTTGTTATAAATAAATCTGAAAATTCAACAGTGTCTCCTTTAAAAGAAATAAATGCAATAATGCAACTGCCAATTAGAGGATATTTTGGGGCTGCCACCATCCTGTTGAATGGAAAAAAAACTTTCAGTAATGAAAACATTTAGTTATGCAGTTATCTAGCAGTTTGTTTTTGTTGCTGTAGCACAAATATGTATTTAAAAAAGTGTATGAATTTTGTGACGAGCCTGTCAGGAAAATATTTTATCATTAAATATTAAAATTCTTTAGGAAGACACACTTGTGAAATCTTTTAGTTAGATTTTAGTTATTGATTTATGTTCTGAAACGTAATTTACATTTGTCAGTAACTGGCTCATTTTAAACTGCTTATAAGGAATAATTGAGCCACCTTTCATAGCAGGATTCATTTTCCTCTGAATAAGTGCTTATAAATTATTCACTGTGTAAATGTTCCCAAGGCCGTTTATTAGCGTTCTGCAGCTTTTGTCATTCATTAGAGTTTATAATGCTTTGAGAGATCCATTGTTCTTCCTGTGATGTGTGTGTACCAAGCTGATGTTCCTAAACTCTTGTTTTAGGCATAATTTATCACTATGACCTGACCAAAGGTACAGAAGAGCCAAAAGTTTTCCGGGAAGTTACTGTCAAAGGTTTTGATCCATCGGACTACCAGACAGTACAGGTGATTAAAAGCTGCTTTGTACATTTGCATAAAGAAATATTGCATCTCTGGTCTGATTTATAGTCCTTTGAAGCTTCGGTAGCTCTGTTTTGATTAATGTGTCTCCTGGTTAGAGGTACGTAATCTGTCTCGATGTGGGAAGACAGCTGACTGCATATCCTGATCTGCCTGTTCATATTACGTGGGCCAACTATTCTCTTAAGTCCCGTCACTTCTGAGGAACACAGTGTGATGATGGTTATAATGACACCTGTCAACTCTGCTCAAGCTACAGAGCTAATAGATCAATGAGTAAGTGTCATAAGAACATGACTTCTACTATGACACAGTCTGAGCTAGAAAGTGCCTGAAAGAGGATGAAAGTCAGTTGTTTCTTTACAGGTCTTTATCCTGATATTTAAATTTTATTAGATCAAAGTTTATCAAAAAGGCACCGCTAAATATCAGACATGTTTTTAACCTTCCCTGTTTTCTTAGTGCCATTTTAAGTTTTTGAGTCTGCTTTCATTCATACTCTCTGGTACACCAGTATTCCTGTGATTAGACACTCAGCAAACATCCTAGCAAAGATAACAGAAAAAGTGACTGAGACAATCAGAATGGCTACAGCTACTTCATAGACAATGATAATCGGTTGCCTATCTTTGGTTTTATAATTGTGGATTTGGTCAAGAATAAAATGTAGCGTTGGTGTTGTGGCTAGGGATAAGCATGAGGTAGGGCTTGCAAAAAGAATTTCCCAATGTAACCTTTGGGTACTATGCATGTTGTTTAGAGAAGAATAATTAGGTGGTAAAAAAAGCAGCAAAATGTATACATATACATTTTTTTTTTTAAGTTCAGCTATATCAAAGAAAAAATACATTTAGCCCGGGTTCACACTACAATGGGCTGCGGATCGCACAGGAGCGCTGTGCGTCCCTGTTCCCCGTTTCAGGGACAAATCAGGGCCGATTCTATGCCTGAATTAGGCCCTGAAACGGAGCCAAAGACGCACAGCGTTTTTGTGCAGTGCGCTCCCATAGGGAGCCGGTCACATTCTCCTGCTATGCGAATTAGATGTGTGGAAACGCACATCTAATTCGCATAGGTGTGAATCCGGGCTTAGTGAATTGCTAAAAAAAAAAAAAAACTTGAAATGCTCACACTCATTGACCCTTATAGTGATGATAAGGAAAACAAAAAAAGCTATTACAACGTCTATTCCAATTTGTTCCCAGAAGGAAATAATTCCATTCTGACCCATAAAGGCTATATTCACACAGGTTGATTTAGGCTCTGAGCAGCTAGGTGAAGCAGCACACCCTGTTCACTATAATGATAGGTCGCTAGCAGAGGTTTGCTGCTTGAATGCACACAGGCTGCAAATACTTTACCTCTACACTGCTTTTCTATGGAGATTGGAAGCAGCCTTATAATTTGTTTGCTCCCCCTAAGTACTTGTTGTCTTTTGTATCTGTTTTGTGAGGACTTTGTTCATAAATAGTCATTTCCCACTGTGGATCCAGCCATGTCTACCATAATAGTGGAGGATGCAGCTACCTATGAAGCCTAAGTTTAGTTAAAAAAAAAAAAAAAAAAACGCAAAGAAAAAAAACCAACACAAGGAGGGTAGTACTTACATTTAATGAGATGTGTCCCTTGTGCTGGTGCCACCTGACCTAGTTGAAATCTTCTGTCCTCTGACCCCCCCTCCCCAATGCACACATATATACACACACACCCACATCGGTAATCCACTAATGCTGCGGGGGTTAATATAGTCGATGGAGCTGTTATAGGCACTTTTTTTTTTATATAAATTCTTTATTTTTATTTTTCATATATCAAAACATTATACAATCATATCAAATAAAGATTCATAGTGCACAATACTACTGTTATATATATGTTTTTTCTTTTGTTTTTTCTTCTTATCTTAATCCTAATTGATATTAATTATCATGTTACATACTTAATCTCTTAACAAAATAAGCACCATTTCTTTTTCCTTTCCAAGAACAAGTCCTTGTTTTGCCTCCATAGGCAGAGATAAACAAGGAGAGAGAAAAAAAATGGATCCAGCCATGTCTACCATAATAGTGGAGGATGCAGCTACCTATGAAGCCTAAGTTTAGTTAAAAAAAAAAAAAAAACACAAAGAAAAAAACCCAAAACAAGGAGGGCAGTACTTACATTTAATGAGATGTGTCCCTTGTGCTGGTGCCACCTGACCTAGTTGAAATCTTCCGTCCTCTGATCCCCCCCCCCCCTTGCACACATATACACCCACACCCACATCGGTAATCCACGAATGCTGCGGGCGTTAATCTAGCCGATGGACCTGTCATAGGCACTTTTCAAGAGTACCAACTATGCCCACCCTTTCTGCCCCCCTCCTCCATTCATAGAAACTGTTCTATAGCTTCTATCAATTAAAAGCTCTCTATGAATAGAGGAGGCAAACCGTTCATTCATCCAGCTGTCCTCCATTCATACAGAACTTTTTTTATTGATCGTGCAGCTTCTATAAATGGAGGAGGGGACCGACTATGCCCACTATACCCTTTTCCGCTCTGTTTTCTCTGGCAGGTTCTTCTCTGCACCCGATTTTGGTTGTGACTTTTGCTTGTCAAACCATGTCTGTAGTTGATCTCTTGCTTGTGAATACGTGGAGCAGATAGTTGTAGTGTTGAATTTCAATTGTAACTATTTGGTGGAAACGTCCTGTATTATTTCTCAAATGTGTATCCTGTCAGTGCACTTTGGCTACACTGCTGGATTACAGATCTCTTTTGCAAGACCTGTTTGATCCATGAGGCCTTTGAAGCAAAACGCCTGTTGATAATATTATCATGGATGTTACTGTTGGCAAGAGCACCCATTTTCCTAAACAAAAGAACTCTAAGGAGCAGACTATGAAGCCATCTCCCTTACAGCTTCTTTGGGTGGATTGTGAACTTTCTGAAATTGCAGGAACAGACTCATTGCTTGGAGTATTGGGGTCTGGTCTTGGATAATTGTTGGGCCACAGTGTTTTTTTCTCAAGAGAAGCTTCAGACTCTTCAGTTTCAGGTGTAGAAGACTGTGCTCTCCATTTCTGCATTAGAGTCTTGAGACAAATAGTAGCCAGTTCCTTTTGCTCAATGTTACTCTAGACATCTACAATGCTATATTCTGTGATTGTTTCTGTAACCTCTTCCCCATCTATTCCACAGGATCAAAATGAAGGATGGCTGGAGATGATGATCTTCAATGCTCCAGATTGGCCTAGGTGTTTGTGATACATTGACCTGGTATAATCTCTAGCCGCCGACACATTATGGGCAATGCCAGACCATCTGCCATTTTTCAATCTTTCTTCTTGGTTACTGGCTTTTACAGCATGACTGTTGAAGCCTAGGCTTTTAAAGGACTGGAGCATCCGAGTCTGTGATTTCTATGATGCTCAAAGCTAGGAAGCCCACTTCCTGCAAAGTAAATCATAGGACTTGGAAGGCATACTTCACTTGGTTTGAGGTTTTACTCCAGGGGTTTTTTCATGGATTGAATCCTCTCCGTCCTACAGCTGAGTCTGAACTAATGTTTGACTCTCAGCACCATTGAAGGTCACGTGTCTGTACTTTCCATTTTGTTTCAGAGATCATTGGCCTCTCACTCTTTTATTAAGACTTTCGGGCAAGGGGTCTGCCATGTGGCTCCCCCAACCTCTCTGTGCTGTTTGAACCCATTAGATCCATTTCCCTCCACTCTAAACTGACCCAGAGGGTGGTTTTCCTTGTAGCTATCACCTCTGTAAGGTGAGTGTTTGAACTGTGGCTTTATCTTGCAATCCTATTTTGGTTCTCCATAGGGACTAGGTGATGTGAGGGCGCAGGAGTTCCTTCCTGCCTAAGATAGTTTTGCTTTTCATCGTAAAGAGGAATCGCATCCTTGCATGTGAAAAGTCAGCAGCTATCAGATACCGTGACTGCTAACTTTAGGATATTAAAGGGGTTGTAAAGGTTCGTGTTTTTTCACCTTAATGCTTCCTATGCAGATCATGGGTGCAATGTCCAGTTCCTGCAGACTCTCGGGATAGCTGTCTTCTTGTACCTTGTACAGGCAGGCAGTTACTTGAGAGCAGGAAGATCAGTGGCGTACGAGGATGCTTACCAGTGCCTTTGCAGCTCATTGACAACTACAAGTTGTCAGACGCAATGGCTGGTGGTTCTTGTAGGCATTCATTCACAGGAAACTGTTTTAAAATAGTGACAGGAGGTGCAGGTAGATGAACCCCGATCCACTATTGGGAAGGTCTGTGCCTCTTGGGCTTTTTGGCATCAGTTCCAACAGGTGAGTGTTTTTGCCTCTTCTAATGCCAGCTTGAGCATAGGGTCCTTCAGGCAGCCCTATGAGCTGCAAGCAGTCCTCAGTTTTGTGTTGTTTACATTGGGCTTGTTAACGGTTGTTTACTGTGTTGCTCATCCCTCAGACTGCTGTAGTATGTCCAGAGTGACTAAGAGTTTGTTCAGGCACGTGCTGACAATATGTCGCCTCCTTAGCACCCAATTTAATCCTTTAATTATCATACTACCGCCCTGCAGTGCATTCATTGCAGACAGTTGCAGTGCGGTTCCGGCGATGTCCCTTAGAACTGTCTTAGACGCATTGCCGAAAGCAACTTGTCTTTTTATGTTTTGCCACAGCCATGATGCTGTGAGTGGCTGTATCTTTAGTGTTCAGGTAGACAGTTTGGGGGGTGCTGAAACCGGGGTTTAGCCACCTGGTTTCACCACCTGGTTTTACCACCCTTCAACCTCACGTGTGAACGAGCTCTCAGACTTCCTGTGTCCTTCAGTAGACTCCAAAAATAAGATTATATGGTGAGTGCAGAAATCCTAGTTTTTCTGCTTTCAGTACATTAAGTCACTGACCTGGGACAATCATGCAGCAAGTCATAGTGAGGTCAGATGTCCTGATCTGCATATTTAAGTATACTTTCATAAACCGCAATCTGAAATGACAGCCTGCATATTTCCTACATATGTCCTATAGGATGTGGTATTCGTAACCTCACAGCTGCACCTAGGAACCAGTAACCTTATAATATTATCGAGGGGTGGATGTTCCTTGATTTCACACACCCAAGCCCCCCCCACACAATACTTACCCATCTGTACTGGCTTTATTATCACTTTAAATTAAACAGGATTGAAATCCTTAAAGAACAGCTCCACCTTTAGCTCACAACCACGTAGAATCAGACACCACTTCTTGACATGGTCAGACAAAGCCTATAACCCATAGACCCCCCATTTTTGTAAAGCAAGATAGGTACAAATTTACTATTTTGTCAGATTTAGGAGAGCAATTATTTTGCATATTAGCAACCCTCCCAGCTACAAAATTGTTTGTACGACTTGTCCTACGACTTGGAACTACAAAGTCATATGACAAGTCGTTCCCCATGATTTCCAATGACTGCCATTCATATTAGTACAACTTCAAAGTAGTCCCTGCACTACTTTGGTGTGACTTTGATCCTACTTCAGCCCATTAAATATCACTGAAGTCAGATTGCCGTCTTAACTGATACGGCTTTGGCATGTGATTTGCACTCTGATGATCTTAAAGGGGAACTCCACGCAAAATGTAAAAAAAAAAACGGCATGGGTTCCCCCTCCAAGAGCATACCAGGCCCCTCGAGCGCCCCTCCCCCCCCCCCCGAACTGTACCAGGCCACATGCCCTTAACATGGGGGGGTGGGTGCTTTGGGGCAGGGGGTCTTATCCCCATGTTGATGAGGACAAGGGCCTCTTCCCGACAACCCTGGCCGTTGGTTGTTGGGCTCTGCGACGGGGAGCTTATCGGAATCTGGAAGCCCCCTTTAACAAGGAGACCCCCAGATCCCGGCCCCCCACCCTATGTGAATGAGTGTGGGGTACATTGTACCTCCAAGCAGTCACCTAAAAAAGTGTCAAAAATAAAACACAGTAAACAGGTCGCATGTCGGACTTCAAGTCGCAGGGCAAAGTCTGACCCACAGTCGTACGACTGTCAAGTCGTACAAGTGTGAAAGGGGCCTTAGAGATTTGAACAACTGTGGCATTGGACACTGTAGATATGTGCATATGTTAAGAAGAAAATGTAAAATACAGCTCCTTAGAAGTAAGTGCCAAATGGTACCTTTAGTTCCATGGAAACCTCCTGTATGCACCATGAGTGTTAAACCAGACACTGTCAAAATTCTGACTTCTTGAGCTTGAAATCGAAGCTTTAGCACACCCTAGGCATTCTGCAGTGGAACTCATATGCCTCATGGTTGGCTGCTAAAGTGTAACATGCATTTTGGGATTCTGCTGATGCGCGTTGAAACTGCAACTGGAAGCTCCAGTTAAAAGCTTTGTGTCTTTGGGTTCTCAGTACCCAGGAGATGCTTTCCATGGAACAAATGCTGTACGTAGGCACCTTTTGCTGGGGTAAATAATGGGGTAAAAAATTTTTTTATGACAGATTCACTCTAAACTTTGCACTTCAAAAGCTGACTAAAGCTGCATGATGAAAAGATTTGTAGACAGTGTCTGCCTTTTCTTATTTCTTCTGTTACTGCTTTGTCTTCTAATAAACCACAGGTATATTTTAAAGTGTCTGTATTAAATTAAGTGATGTACTATTGTTCTGTAAACAGAAAATGCTACTTTTCATTAGAATTGTTTTTTTGTGACTAAGATGCCATTGTATATTCATATATTTTATATGTAGATTTTATTATTAGGATTTAGGTCATGGCCAGCATAAAATATGTATTTTCAGCTTAAGAGTATTTTCATTTTAAATTGTCTTGTGCATATAGGCTAAAAAGAATGAAAAAAGATGAAGTTACTTCTGTCAGGTAGCAATACATACAAGTTAGTGTTTGTTTAAAGTTTATGTAAACCTAAAAAGCCAAAAGCTGTTATTTGCTTCTTTTTTCAGAGTCAAAATTATATTTCAGACTTTCTAATTATTGTCTCTATGAAAGACTAAAAAATGGCGAGCCTGCCAGCAGCTGTTCCTGTCTTGGGCTAACAACGCCAACCAGGGGCTACAAATCTTTTGGAAGGATTTTGCTTGCGTTCTTCTCTTAGTCTCTTAATGACAACAGGACACCATTGTCAGCTTGTGACATCACAGACTAGCAAAGCCCCTTCCCTGTATTGAATGATTGACAGTGGCTCCTGTCGCTTATTTATAAAACAGTTTCCAACAATGAAAAACATTGTAATAAAGCAGAAAAAGTATACCCAGAGTAAAATTGAGTGCAGTAAACCACCCTAGTAGGTGCACCCAACCACAGGTGTCCATCATAAAATCCCTGAAGACATCAGGTATCCTCTCAGGCTAGGTTTACACTAGTGCGGGCCATGCGTCCCGCGTTTCCTCGGGCATGGCAGCCCATTCAATTGGATGGGCTGCTGTGCCACATGAGCCGCACATGCATTCACCTTTTTAAAAACCGCAGGAAAACCTTTTTGACCATGCGGTTTCCCTGCGGTTCCTGCACCCATGATTGCACTGCTAGCTGAGATGCATGGGGTAGTGAGCAGTGTGATTCGGCTGCGGGTTCCCACACCCGCAACCGGAAACGCACAGTATGAGCTAGTGTGAACCTATAGTAAGGTCGGGGAGTTCCATAACAGCCGACTGCTGTCACTCGCAATGGCTGGCTGCTGTTTCTTCACCACACCCTTCAGCCAGGCAAGCAGCACAGTGAGGCATTGCGATCAGCTGATTGCTCTAAAAAAAAAAAAAAAATATTTGGGCCACTGTTTTTACAGTAATTATGATGGTTTCCATGCTCTTAGAATCACTTCATATGCTTTTCTGGTAATGTGTACAGATGCTTTAATAGTGTATATATGTACATCTGTCCATTTCACTAAAATCATTTTAAGCTGGCCACACACACATTGTTATGGGGTTAAATTGACAGTTGTTTTTGGCTGCAGAGACCGGAAAATTAGAAGGAGCCAGATGAAAAAAATTTTCTAAAACAATTTCTAATAGTGAATGTGGTTTTCGTTCACGAAAGTCCATTCACTCCAAAAATGGATGTTAAAAGCAAGCTTATTTCTTTTTTTTTTTTTTTCTCTTTAAGTATTCTTGAATGTCATATCATTGAATGTACTGAAGATAATGAGGTTGAAACACAGAAAATAAGAGATCATGAATTGCCCCCTGTGTTATTTTTTTTTTACATTTCTCTAAATCCCCTTGCCTAGTTTCCTGTTTCCTGGGTCATCCTCACTTCAGCGAATGCAGCATTATCCTGCTGCAATCAGCTGTTCCACTGCTGCCTGCCCCCTGGGGTCTTGCACCACCATCTTCTTTAATCTTCTTTACTTACATCATCAGGTGACCACTGTCTTTCTTGGTTCTTGCAGCTGGCCCCTGATTACGAGCATGCACCACAGCATATCATCGGGGGGTTGGTTGCAAGACCAAGCAAGAGCTAGCCAGCCACCTGATGACATGCATGGTGCTGCGTGGCACTGTAGAGAGCCTCACGTTGGTATCCCAGGAGGCTGTGGGCAAGTGAGATGTCATTTTTTTTTTTGTAGGCATGAATCCTGGAAGTATTTGGAATAAACCTTGCACTAAAAAACGAAAAAATATATTTTATAATAACAGACTGCTGCACTTTTATAATTCCCGAATACTGGAAAAAGAAATAGAAAATGTGAAAAAAAAAGGTTGTGCTGTCTGTTGACAGAAAATGAATTCCCATCCAACTTAGCTTTGTGATAAATCAATTCAAAAAGGACAATATAAATGTATACATTTAAATTTTCAAGAATCCTGGAAGTGCAGAGAGGTGAAAAAAACAACATCAGGGAATGATGTTAAAGTGGAACTTTACCCATAAAAATTTGATGATTTTAAATTTTTAGCAAGGAACATACCAAACTTAGTGTGTGCTGTAAATTGCCTCTAGCATTGTTGTTGCTGGAGGCTGCCATTTTGCTGAAGCCCAGAGCTCATGAGCAGCAGTAAATCTTTATACCAGGGATATTAGCTATATTAGATATAATTAGCGGACCTCCAGCTGTTGCAAAGTCCCATCATGCCTCTGCCTCTGGGTGTCATGCTTGTGGCTGTCAGTCTTGCTATGCCTCATGGGACTTGTAGTTCTGCAACAGCTGGAGGTCCGCTAATTGCATATCCCTGCTTTATACTGTCAGCAGATTCATCTCAACATCTTCAGCACAGTGTCAAAAAATGGAGAGCAGTTAAGAAGGTGCAGAGCCGGGTGAGATAGTGTATTACTAGATTTTAAACAGTATAGGCACTTATTTTAAATGTTTTATATAGCTATACCTGCAAAAGGGGCCAGCAGAAAGCGATCTAATAGGACATTAAAGCGGACCTTCTACAGTATATACAGTATGAGCTGCTTTGTTTGGAAACAAATTTATAGCATTTTTATGTGAAGCCGTTAAGTCAAATAATGGAAACTGTGCTTGTGCAGAAGTATTGCTGTCACATTGCAAGCAAGATAAGCTGTTTGTCTAGACATTTTGATTCATCGGGAAGAGAAAACCTTTTCTTGTGCGAACATTTCTGCTGCTTTCATGTTATCGATTTGCCTTTGTCAAGTTTTCTACAGAAAAACCCATTCGTTCTCCCAAGAGAGCCCATGAAAATCATGTACCTGGAGTGAAAGGAAAACACTGTTCATACAGCAGTTCTAGCCAAGTCAAATGCACAAGTGTTGACAGAATATTTATTCAGAATGCCTGCCTTGGCAGTTGATGTACAAGTTCTACTTCATAATATTTTCTACCTATTACACACTTGCTGTTGTGTGTTCAGTTTCTCTGTAATACTTAAAATGGCACTAAATTATATTTTTGTTCCCCCAAAATGTATACAAAACCACTATTACACTGTAATCAATTTTTCATGTAATTGTTTTTTTCTTTGTTCCTCTTGTAAGATCCTCCACCATTGTTCCAAACCTCATCTTTTCCCCATCACTTCTATTAGTTAGGAACAAGCAGTACACATTAGTTGAGGTCATGTACACTGCTCTAGGCACACTAAAAATCCCATAATCCCTAGCCCATCTTGGGAGGAAGCACCAATGTGAATGTGCCCTAAACCTAGACAGATATGTTCATTAAAATTGGCCTGCCAAATTCCAGTCCTAGCCTGTCAAGCCATGGCTACATTTCTAGCAAGGATATATAATTCAAACACTAAAATTCTTATTCATGTGCCAGTTAGAATTCTCTTTTCATCAGTTCCATCAGAATATTTGAAGATAATTGACGAGCCTCAGTTTCCGAGCTTTTCAATATTTATAGAGCCTGTGCTGAACCTTAAAGATAACATGCCCCACCTCTGAGGAGCAGAGGAAGTATTTCCAACTCAACCAATAGAAAAGTTTTGAAAGTCATATGTTAGGATTGTTTCTTTTTTGCTTATGGTATACTGTCCAAGAGAGGATCTCTCTGGTGTAAAAAAGGGGCAGATGTTGATTTCTGATGAAAACTTATTAAATACATTTAATTTTATCAATACACTCTCTAGAGCACATCTGGTCTTTTACCCTGTATGATTTCAGGCATTTACGTAAAGATAGCTGGGGAAAAAAAAAAAAGTTGCTGTTATATGACGTAATGTAAAAATCCTCTTTTGGTATCGAAAAGCCACTGTATATTTGGATCTGTTATTCATATGACTGAGGGTTATTTGTAGACCCTACATTTTACCTTTTTTGTAAGTTTTCGAATATAAAGTTTTTGTTTTGCCTGTGCTTAAAGTGATTGTAAATGATCACCTTGTAAAACTACCCATTCAGTTTAAAATAGAAATGAAAGGCAAAACATGTTTGTATAGATGGAAAAAAAAGGTATTTATAATGTTTTTCTTTTTTGAAAGGGATTACATTCCCTCTGTTCTCGGCTGCATAAGAGCTGGGAAGGAGAAGCAGCAGCACACTGAGCTTCCCAGTGAATGGCTGTGCAGTGGGGGCGTGTCAGGACAAGTCTGATAATTGGAGGAGAGTACACTGAGTTCCCAGCATAGCTAGAGAACTGACCACTGTGTGCTCTCCTGCTTAGTGGAGTCAGTTTTTATTAAGAAAGCAGAGGGACCGGCAGGAACACCATAGATTTCACACAAAGAAAGCAATACAAAGAGAACAGGATACTTTCTCATACAAGTACATGGTACAGCAGGCGCATATCAGGAATATGAAGTGTTGGGGTAACAAACGCTTTAGGCTACTTTCAGACTGGGGCGGGCGGGCATCGACAGTAAAGCGGCGCTATTTTTAGCGCCGCTTTACCGTTGTTTTAGCGGCGCTATTCGGCCGATAGCAGGGCAGTTTTAACCCGCTGTAGCGGCCCTTTGCTGGTGGTTTGGCGGCGCTGCCCCATTGATTTCAATGGGCAGGGGGCGCTTTAGGAGCGGTGTATACATTGCTCCTACAGCGCTGCAAAGATGCCGCTTGCAAGACTTTTTTGACCGTCCTGCAAGCACACCGCTCCAGTGTGAAAGACCTCGGGCTTTCACATTGGAGTGACAGGAGAGGCTCTTTACAGGCACTATTTTTAGTGCTGTAGCGCCTGTAAAGCGCCTCAGTGTGAAAGTAGCCTTAACCACTTCAATACAGGGCATTTTTACACCTTTCCTACCCAGATCAATTTTTAGCTTTCAGCGCTCTCACACTTTCAATACCAATTACTCAGTCATGCAACACTGTACCCAAACAATATTTTTATCATTTTTTTCATACAAATAGAGATTTCTTTTGGTGGTATTTAATCACCACTGGGTTATTTTTTGGGACATAAGTGAAAAAAGAGAGAAAATTTTGGGACAAAAACCCTTTTTTTTTAGTTTCTATGATAACATTTTGCAAATAAGTCATTTTGATGATTTTGATCATTGATGGCCTATCTCATTTCTTGAGGCCCTGAAATGTCAGGAAAGTACAAATACCCCCCAAACGAACCCCTTTTGAAAAGTAGACAGTCAAAGGCATTTAGTAAGCGGCATGGTGAGTTTTTTTGAAGTTGTATTTTTTTCCCACAATTCTTGGGAAAATTAAGAATTTTTTATTTTTTTTTTATTTTTTTCACAAAATTGTCATAATAATAAGTTATTTCTCACACACAGCATATGCATACTTCAAATAACACCCCAAAATACATTATGCTGCTAATCGCAAGTATGGCAGTACCCCATGTGTGTGACTTTTACACAGCCTGGCCACACAGAGAGGTCCAACATGCAGGGAGCACCATCAGGGGTTCTAGGAGCATAAATTACACCTTTAATTTCCTAACGACCTATTACATTTGTGAAGGCCCTGGAGCACCAGGACAGTGGAATTACCCACAAAATGACCCCATTTTGGAAAGCAAACACCCCAACGTCTATTCTATGAGGAATAATTAGTCTTTTGAAGGGTTCATTTGTTTCCACAAGTCTTCGGAAAACGTGGAAAGAAAATTAATATTTTTTTTTTACACAAAGTGGTCAGCTTATAAGATATTTCTAACTCAAAGCATGTATATAGCAAAAATGACACCCCAAAACACATTCTGATACTCCTCTTGAGTATGGCGATACCACATGTGTGTGACTTTACACAGCTTGGCCACATACAGAGGTCAGACATGCAGGGAGCACCGTCAGGCATTCTAGGAGCAGAAATTACAGCTCTAATTTCCTAACAACCTATTACACTTTTGAAGGCCCTGGAGCACCAGGACAATGGAATTACCCACAAAATGACCCCATTTTGGAAAGCAAACACCCCAACATATATTCTATGAAGCATTATGAGTCTTTTAAACGGTTAATGTTTTTTTTTCAGATGAACTGTGACAGGTACTCAGGTATTCAGATGGACTGTGACAGGTACTCAGGTACTCGGGTACTTAGATGAACTGTGACAGGTACTTTGATGGCTGGTGATAGGTACTTAGATGGCTGGTGACAGGTCCTCTTTATTAGGGGCGGGGGAAATCAGTGTGTGTTGGAGCGCACTGTAAGCGGTAACGAGATGTTACCCCAATCTCCTTCTCACACACGATCGGCGTGTGAGGAGGAGAACCCGGTAACATCTTGTTACCGCGGTTTGTTCACATTCTGTGACCGGCTGTGATTGGACACAGCCAGTCACGTGGTAAAGAGCCAATTTCATTGGCTCTTTACTGCGATCGGAGTTAGGCTGTGTCAGGGTAACAAGCCTCGTCCCCGATCGCCGCTCTGCGCACACACTAGGGGTGTTCATGAGCGCTGTGCACGTAGAGAGTACATGTGATTGGACACAGTCAGTCACGTGGTAAAGAGCCATTTTTTATTGGTTCTTTACATGGATCTGGGATGGGCTGTGTCCAAGTGACACACCTCATCCCCGATCGCCGCGCTGCTTCATATGACGCCCGCCCAGGATGGGAGATCCCATCTGCGGACGTCATATGACTATGGCCCAGTATTGAAGTGGTTAAGGATTAACCACCTGACCTCCAGAAGGTTTTACCCCATTCTTGACCAGGGCATTTTTTGCTGTTCAGCACTGCTCTACTTTAACTGGCAGTTGCTCAGTCATGCAACACTATACGCAAATGAAATGTATATTCTTTTTTTCACACAAATTGAGCTTTCTTTCAGTGATATTTGATCACAACTGTTTTTTTTTTATTTGTTTTACTATATGAATGAAAAAAAGACTGTACATTTAAAAAAAATATTTTCTACTTTCTGTTATAAAACATATCCAATCTATTTTTTTTTCATAAATTTAGGCCAAAATGTATTCTGCTACATGTCTTTGGTAAAAAAAGAAAAAAGTGTATTTTAATTGATTTGTGTGAAAGTTATAGCGTCTACAAGCTATTGCATATATACTGGAATTTACACAACTATGATGCTGTACTGGTAATGGCAGTGATCAGCGACTTATAGTGGGACTGTGATAGTGTGGTGGACAATTTGTCTCTAACAGACCCTCACTGGAAGGTACACTAACTGGCTGGCACTGACATCAATAGTAACACCAATACAGTGATCAGATACAGTGGATATAAAAAAGTCTACACCACCCCTAAAGTGTCAGGTTTCTGTGATGTCAAAAAATGAGACAAAGATAAATAATTTCAGAACTTTTTCCCCCTTTATTGTGACCTATAAACTGTACAACTCAGTTAAACAAGAAACTGAAATATTTTAGGTGGGAGGGAAGTAAAAAGAAAACACTAAAATAATATGGTTGCATAAGTGTGCACACTCTTAAGCTAATACTTTGTTGAAGCACCATTTGATTTTTATTATAGCACTCAGTCTTTTTGGGTATGAGTCTATCAGCATGGCACATCTTGACTTGGCAATATTTGCCCACTCTTCTTTGCAAAAACACTCCAAATCTTTCAGATTGCGAGGGCATCTCCTGTGCACAGCCTTCTTCAGATCACCCCACAGATTTTCAATCTGATTCAGGTCTGGGCTCTGGCTGGGCCATTCCAAAACTTTAATCTTCTTCTGGTGAAGCCATTCCTTTGTTGATTTGGATGTATGCTTTGGGTCGGTGTCATGCTGAAAGATGACGTTCCGTGTTCAGCTTTCTAGCAGAAGCTTGAAGGTTTTGTGCCAATATTGACTGGTATTTGGAACTGTTCATAATTCCCTCTACCTTGACAAAGGCCCCTGTTGCAGCTGAAGAAAAACAGCCCCAGAGCATGATGCTGCCACCACCATGCTTCACTGTGGGTATGGTGTTCTTTTGGTGATGTGCAGTGTTTTTTTTGCGCCAAACATATCTTTTGGAATTATTGCCAAAAAGTTCAACCTTGGTTTCATCAGACCATAACACATTTTCCCACATGCTTTTGGGAGACTTCAGATGTGTTTTTGCAAAATTTAGCCAAACTTGGATTGTTTTCTTCGTAAGAAAAGGCTTTCGTCTTGCCACTCTAGCCCATAGCTCAGACATATAATGAATATGAGAGATTATTGTCACATGTACCACACAGCCAGTACTTGCCAGATATTCTTGCAGCTCCTTTAACCACTTCACGCAAAAGCACATAACTGTACGTCATTTGGTTGAAGTGCTGTACCGGGGTGATGCCTGCACCTGCAGGCATCACCCTGGTACCATTTATAGAGCTAGCAGTCAGTTTTCTCATGATAACAACCGATGCGGCTAATGAGCCACTCAGCTGCTATCATAAGGAGTGGGGGGGGACATCCGCCGCTCTGCCCCAGTCTCCTGTCCCACCGGGAGACCGGAGCGACCATCCGGCACGTCCACCGGCTGTGTGGAGTCCCGAACGAAGCCAAAAACGGCCTTGATCGGTTTTTCTATGTAAAAACACGGAAACTACGTCACGTCCGGTCTACTCAGCTGCCAATGGCGCCCACTTAAAAAAAATATCAGTATTCAAAAATGCCGATTTTGCCGTTATGAATATTTTGAATCGCAAAGGAGGGATTTGGGGTCTTTTAGACCCCCGATCCCTCATAGAGAGTACATGTCACTGCCTATTACTGTCACAAGGGATGTTTACATAACAACAGGTATGTTTATAGGTTGGATTTGGTCTTTCCTTCAGTCTGGAGTAGATTTGAAACTAGCCCTGAGTATCATTAAGGGGCAACATTTTTCTGAAGGCCAATTGCTTCCCATTCTCTGGTATGAGCTTTTATTCAAGGAGTCACACGTATGGTTCTTCCAATTAGGTCTGCATTGCCTCCATGGAACCTCAACTTGGTATTGTCAATCTTGCAGAGACTGCCATTTGAGCCAATCCAGGATCTTCTGTTGGCGACCAGGAAGACAACTTCCTGAGTCAGAAGCACTATTGGAAAGGATATTGGATATTGGAAAAGAAATTGAAGGCCCTTTCCTTTAGGGATCTGTTTCTGATACTCCATATTGACAAGGCAGTACTTTGTCCTCTTACATCTTTTTTGCCAAAGGTGGTTTCATCTTTTCATCTAAATTAAGGCATTGTTCTGCCTTCCCTTTTTCCCAGGCCTGAGTCACCAGGGGACAGGGCCCCTTACACATTGGATGTGGTGTGGACTATAAAGGTGTATTTGTTATTGACTGCTGCAGTTAGGCAGTCAGACTCGCTATTTGCCCTTCCAGAAGACCCAAGAAAGGCTCAGCCAGCTACTAAGTCGACCACTTCACAGTGGATTCGGCAGCTGATTTCTCAAACCTATGGCTTAAAAGGAAGGAATCCACCACTTTGTGTGATGGCTCACTCTATCAGGAGTGTAGGGGCCCCTTGGGCTATCTGTCATTGGGCCTCGGTTCAACATTCTACTGAATGGCATCAACACTCTGTTCCCTTCACCTTAATGTCAGTGTATAAAATTGTGGTGTTGGGAATTTTAAAATGGTACCCAACAATTCCAACTAGTTTCCACCACATCAGCCTTACTCACTATGTGAGTCCACAGAGATTGGATCACACCAGAGGCTGTGCCCTGGCTCTGGACTTGGAGATTGCTCTGCAGCCAATTATAACTGGCATGACAGTTGGAAGTAGGATTATACAAGGGCTGGCTTAACTTTTTTTTTGTTTGGCAGTAGAAGCCAACTGTTTTCTATGGTAGATGTAGAAAGTGTGGGCTTTTTTTTTTATTTTATTTTTTTACCTATTTTCATCTACAGATTGAATAGAAATTAAAATCGTGTTGTAAAACAATATCATGAAAAACTGGATTGCAGTACTCCCTTTTAAAATCTATTTTCTTGGAATACATCTATGCTATTGGACACAGCATATCGTTTTTGTTTTTTTCACTTTGCTTTGTTGACCATGTTTGTTGTTGGTTTAGTTTCTTTTTTCTGCAGTTCAGGCACTTCTCTGGTTGTTTTTTTTCCAAAAAAAATTCAAAAGGTATGATGTATAATCCCACAGAATGTCAGCTCACATACTCAGACCAGATGAGGTAATGACAAAAATCTCAACAATGGAACGCCTATATTGTGTATTAACTCAAGGTGTCCAACCAGTATAAAAAGAAGATAGACCAGAAATCAAAAAAAAAAAAAAATACTTCAATTTATTCACAAAGTTCAATAAAATTATATATGTAAAAAATCCATACATATCCATTTGTGTGTAACAAGGCTTGCATGTGGTAGAGCTGGTTGGAAACCACTGTAGTCAGATGATGGGTGATTCACAGTCCTGGTCCTAGGGGAGGCGTTACCCAGTGTCAATTTTGATGAAGTAAAGTCAACTCCGTCAGCTGTCGGAATGCGGTAGCTGAAGCCACTTGGAGACACGGGAAGGTTCGGCCATTTGGCCAGAAAGGCGTCACAGTCCTACAAATGAAGAGGAGCCGCTCAGAACACAGGAGAGCTCGGCCGTCGGGCCAGAAATGATGTCGCTGGCCTGGCAAGAAGCCATGGATGTCTCCATCCTCCAAGAGATCAGGAGGCCACACGTTTAGCTCACGCGGGGAACCTACTGCACGCCCCTTTCTCAGGTCATATGAGTACAACCAGCATTAAAGAATTATATACAGGGAAGTGAGTCTTCCAAGACGCTCTCGTGTTCTTGATATCCCATGTTTGTGAATCTTTTTAAAAAATGCACTCAAAGCTTCTCTTCCTGCTTCCTCTTATTGCTTTTTTACAGATATAATTTTATTGAACTTTGTGAATAAATTGGATCATTGATTTTTATTCGATTCCTGGTCTATCTTTTCTTTATACTGGTTGTACATTTTGAACTAATACACAATATAGGCGTCCTGTAGTTTGAGTCTTTTTCCACCTGTTTTTTGGTAGATGGTTAGTTGATTCTCCATTAGCTGATTAAGACCAATTGCTTCTTTAGGGAATATTTTCTTCCTCTTAGTGCACCAGGTTGATTCTCTGTGCTTCTCCTTGGTTGTGGCTGCTTCCGAATTTGTTTACCATTGTTCATCTAGCCTTTCTTATGGTTTTGAGTCCTTTTCCTTCGGATACTCTTGCAGTATGACCTTCACTTTGTTGGATATGTTAGAGGCTTTTGCCCACTCCTCAGTTGATCTGCGTTTCGATAGCCTGACTGTTTAACCACTTGCCGACCAGCCGCCGCAGTTTCACTGCGGCAGAATGGCACAGCTGGACGAAGCGACGTTATGTTACGTCGCTTCGCCCTGTGGCCATTAGGGGCACGTGCACTCCCCCCGAGTCGATGCGAGTGCCCCGGCGGTTACGATCACCTGGGTCCCACGATCGCCGCTGACACATGGAGAAACCAGGATCTGTGTGTGAGGGGAGAAGTGACAGATCGTCTGTTCATACAGAGTATGAACAGCGATCTCTCTCTTCCCCTACACAGTCCCCTCCCCCTTCAGTTAGAAACACAAACAGGAAACACAATTAACCCCTTTATCGCCCCCTAGTGTTAACCCCATTCACTGCCAGTGACATTTTTACAGTAATCAATGCATTTTTATAGCACTGATCGCTGTATTAATGCCAATTGTCTCAAAATTGTCCCATGTGTCCGCCATATTGTCGCAGTCCTGATAAAAATCGCCGACCGCCACCATTACTAGTAAAAAAAAAATAATAATAATAAAAATGCCATAAAACTATCTCCTATTTTGTAGACGCTATAACTTTTGCGCAAACCAATCAATATACGCTTATTGCGATCTTTTTTTTACCAAAAATATGTAGAAGAATACATTTCGCCCAAAAATTGTTTTTTTTATATATTTTTGGGGGATATTTATTGTAGCAAAAAATAAAAAATGTTTTTTTTTTTTTTCAAAATGGTCACTATTTTTTTGTTTATAGCACAAAAAATAAAAACCGCAGAGGTGATCAAAAAAAAGAAAGCTCTATTTGTGGGGAAATAAGGACGTCAGTTTTGTTAGGGTGCAACGTCGCACGACCGCACAATTGTCAGTTAAAGCGACGCAGTGCCGAATCGAAAAAAGTGCTCTGGTCAGGAAGGGGGTAAAATCTTCCAGGGCTGAAGCGTTTAGGAATTGCTACAATTCCTGTGTTCCTCAATGGATAATAAAGTAAATAGGATTTTTGTACTTGCCATAAAATCTTTTTCTTAAAGTACTTTAACCACTTAAGCCCCGGACCATTTGGCTGCCCAAAGACCAGAGCACTTTTTGCGATTCGGCACTGCGTCGCTTTAACTGACAATTGTGCAGTCGTGCGACGTGGCTCCCAAACAAAATTGACGTGTTTGCCAGTGTCCCAAACCCTTGAAGGCGACCATTCTAGCCTGTGCATGCACGATTGCTATCTGGCCATTTACAAGGGATTCGTTTGGATTTATGTATCTATCTGCCTGCATTCTACTAATCTGATGTAAGTGCATTACTTTTTATTAAATTTGAAGCTGATACAGTATCACACTATGTGGAGTATTTTGTTCCATATATACTTCAGCTAGCTGATCTACTGCTGGTTTTTGCCACTACTTCCTGGTCTGTTGAGAGCCTTCAGGTTTACCATTTAAGGATACCAATTATGGACACCTGAGGGAGCACCTGGGCTTTTCTTCAGTGGATCAGAGATCCAGTCAAGCACTGTATGACCTCCCTGAGTAAGGCTTTCTGGTAAGCCTCCATTTTTACTTTGGTGATGGGTGTCACACAGCTGGGTGTTTGATCATCATTTCAACACATTTAGCAATGGACTTTACACATGGACTTTAGTCCCATATGATTTTTTGCAGAGATCTGCACCCTTTTGTATATCGCACTGGTATTTATGCTTGAAATGTATCTCCAGCTGAATTTTAGGTTTTGCACAATTGATGGCACTTTATTGCACTTTAATTAGTACATGTTTTATTTATTTTCTATATTGTTCATACTCAATTGCACTGAATGCACTTTAGTAATCTTTGCACCTGTTATATGCATTGTGTTATATATTGCAAGTATATTTTTAGCGCTGCACTTCTTATTTATATAATTGTTTAATCGTTTCTAAAATTCTTGTGTCCCTCAATGGACCTCAAGAAATTATTCTATGCCAAGTTTGGTAAATGTTACTGTAGATAAAAAAAGCAAACACTCAATGTTAACATAGCGGCGGATGCTGTGGCTGTGTTAGAGGATCATTTTGACAGCCAGAAAATGCTGGTAAAAGTAGCGATGTGGGAGAGGGACAAGGGCATGTTACATATGCCCTGTGTACTTCAATAAAGGTTTTTGGGCCTAAGTTCCTTACCCTGATAAACTAGGTAGGTACTGCAGGTAAGATTTGCTCTTTTAGGAAAACATTTTTACATAGAAGAACTCCTTGTTTTAGACAATTATGCCGCGTACACACGACCAGACTTTCCGACAGAAAAGGTCCGACGGAATCATTCCATCGGACATTCCGATCGTGTGTGGGCTTCATCTGACTTTGTCTTTTGAAAATTCTGACGGACCTAGAAATAGAACGTGTTTCAAATCTTTCCAATGAAATCAGTTCCTATCGGGAAAACCACTCTGTATGCTGTTCCGACGGACCAAAAACGACGCAAGGGCAGCTATTGGCTACTGGCTATTGAACTTCCTTTTTCTAGCCCCTCGTACATCATCGCGTTCTAAATGATTGGACTCTGGTGTGATCGTGTGTAGGCAAGTCCGTTTCAGCGGAACTCTGTCGAAAAAAAAAAGTCAGTTTGTTCTGACGGACAAGGACATCTTAAAAGTAGTCCTTTAACTGCTACCAACAGGTTACATACAATAAGAAATGCACAGAAAGTTTCATTAACTGAGCTTTGGGTGGGCTATGTTAGAGTTCTAGAGGCAGACCAAATAGGGATCTAGACTTTGGTTTACCTAGCATGATAACATGCAACCTTGCCTTGTGCCTATGTTAACTTCGGGATAACATGGCAGCAGTCTCTAGCTTTCTTTAGGAAGGTGACAGCATTTTGTAATGTGATTTTCTCATAATAATCAATTTCAAAAGTGGTTGCAAACAGATTTGGAAAGGGAAAGACTGGAGGCAAATTTTACTTTACTCTTTGCCCATGCTTTGTAAATCTGTTCCACATCTAGCACTTCAGGTTTGTTTCTCTACAATTATTGTGAAAATTCTGCATACATCTTAAACACTTAATCCATATAGCTGTAAGTGGGAAATAAATGGTGTATGTATAAACACCTGGCTATCAAAACAAAATTTTATTTATATACCACAGCTGTATATTGATGCTCTTGCTCATGTGATTTTTATGTACGTTTTCATACAATTTTGATGGATTTATTAATTTTGAATATATATGGTTTTGATTAGATGGTGCATTTATCTAGGATTTTTTATGGGAGTTATAAAAAATGTCAGCCCTTTCATGTAAAATCTACAGTAGCATACTTCAGTGTGTTATAGATGTATATTTTAGGAGTTTTCTAAGAATCGATAATAATAAATTCAGTTCCTTATGTAAATTGTATGCGGTTTCCAGTTTTTCACTTTTACCCAATGTAAACTCATCTTCCAAAGTTAAAATGTCTTATACAGTTGCAATAAAAAGTATGTGAACCCTTTTGGAATGATATGGATTTCTGCACAAATTGGTCATAAACTGTGATCTGATCTTCATCTACGTCACAACAATAGACAATCACAGTCTGCTTAAACTAATAACACACAAAGAATTAAATGTTACCATGTTTTTATTGAACACACCATGTAAACGTTCACAATGCAGGTGGAAAAAGTATGTGAACCCTTGGCTTTAATAACTGGTTGAACCTCCTTTGGCAGCAATAACTTCAACCAAACATTTCCTGTAGTTGCAGATCAGACGCGCACAACGGTCAGGAGTAATTCTTAACCATTCCTCTTTACAGAACTGTTTCAGTTCAGCAATATTCTTGGGATGTCTGGTGTGAATCGCTTTCTTGAGGTCATGCCACAGCATCTCAATCGGGTTGAAGTCAGGACTCTGACAGGGCCACTCCAGAAGGCCTATTTTCTTCTGTTTAAGACGTTCTGTTGTTGATTTACTTCTATACTTTGGGTCGTTGTCCTGTTGCAACACCCATCTTCTGTTGAGCTTCAGTTGGTGGACAGATGGCCTTAAGTTCTCCCGCAAAATGTCTTGATAAACTTGAGAATTAATTTTTCCTTCGATGATAGCAATCCGTCCAGGCCCTGATGCAGAAAGCAGCCCCAAACCATGATGCCCCCACCACCATACTTCACAGTTGGGATGAGGTTTTGATGTTGGTGTGCTGTGCCTCTTTTTCTCCACACATAGTGTTGTGTGTTTCTTACAAACAACTCAACTTTGGTTTCATCTGTCCACAGAATATTTTGCCAGTACTGCTATGGAACATCCAGGTGCTCTTGTGCAAACTGTAAATGTGCAGCAATGGTTTTTTTGGATAGCTGTGGTATCCTCCCATGAAATCCATTCTTGTTTAGTGTTTTACGTATCATAGATTCGCTAACAGGGATTTAGCATATGCCAGAGACTTTTGTAAGTCTTTCGCTGACACTCTAGGATTCTTCTTCACCTCATTGATCAGTCTGCGCTGTGTTCTTGCAGTCATCTTTACAGGATGCCCACTCCTAGGGAGAGTAGAAGCAGTGCTGAACTTTCTCCATTTATAGACAATTTGTCTTACCGTGGACTGATGAACAGCAAGGCTTTTGGAAATACTTTTATAACCCTTTCCAGCTTTATGCAAGTCAACAATTCTTAATTGTAGGTCCTCTGAGAGCTCTTTTGTGCGAGGCATCATTCACATCAGGCAATGCTTCTTGTGAAAAGCAAACCCAGAACTGGTGTGTGTTTTTTATAGGGCAGGGCAGCTGTAACCAACACCTCCAATCTCATCTCATTGATTGGACTCCAGTTGGCTGACACCTCACTCCAATTAGCTCTTGGAGATCTCATTAGTCTAGGGGTTCACATACTTTTTCCACCTGCACTGTGAATGTTTACATGGTGTGTTCAATAAAAACATGGTAACATTTAATTCTTTGTGTGTTATTAGTTTAAGCAGACTGTAATTGTCTATTGTTGTGACTTAGATGAAGATCAGATCACATTTTATGACCAATTTGTGCAGAAATCCATATTATTCCAAAAGGGTTCACATACTTTTTATTGCAACCGTATCTGCCCCTTTTTAATGCAATAGCTCATTATACGTGTAGTAGCTAAGTTAGCATGTATAAACAAAACTGGGTTGTTATATGTTTTAACTACGTATGTACTATATATACTGTATAATATGCACATATTACTACTATTTTCCTGAGCTTATAGCATTCATCCCATTCTCATCACACATTTATGAAATTATTTTTTCTGATATCACATACCATACTTTCTAAACCGATTTTTATCACAAAAGTAATTTATTTGGTACCAGACCAGGTGTTGGAAGCCACTCTGACCAAATATGCTGAAGTTTAGCATAAGGTTTAAAAGCATTCACCTATTCCTTCCTGTCTGCCACTAGACACCATGTATAAATAGAAAAATAGTTTAGAAAATATACCTCTTCACAATTTTCAGTAACGTCATCTCTGCAATTAGTTCCCGATCTTTGCAGTGCTTCTAGTTCCTGTTCTGTGGAAAGAGCCAGAACTACCTCATCTGCCTTTGCCCTGCTCCATCCCTCCCAAAAAGTTGGTGGAATTATTCTAAATTTGAAGCACAGTGGTGTGGATGGGATTGTGGGCATTTCCTGCATAGTCTGTATGCAAAAACAATAATTCAGGCTCGCCCCACTCCTAGCTTACTCTCTTAGCAGTGTGCACATACAGCTACTTTGCATGATAGTAACAGTGATAGGAGGGCACACTTCTTTATATCGAAATACTAGCACCCCCACATTTCTGTCAGATAATGCACCACTTCGCCCAGAAAGTTGTTGCAATTACAAATGTTTAGGGAGTCTCGTGTTTATTTGTTTTGTATTGTATTAGTATGACACAAAAAAGTGGTGAAACAAAAAGCTAAATCTAACACATTCCATGCAAAACTCCAAAAATGAACTGAACAAAATTATTGGCACCCTCAATTTAATATTTGGTAGCACACCCCTTGGAAAAAATTACTGAAATCAATCTCATCCTGTAACCATCAATGAGTTTCTTACACCTCTCTATTGGAATTTTTGTCCACTCTTTTACTAACTGCTCCAGGTCTCTCAGATTGGAAGGGTTCCTTTTCCCAATTGCTGTTTTGAGATCTCTCCACAGGTGCTCTATGAGATTTAGACCTGGACTCATTGCTGGCCAGTTCAGTACTCTCCAGCGCTTTGTCTTAAACCATTTCCAGGTGCTTTTTGACGCATGGTGCATGAAGCAGGAAAGCAACCCCAAAAGATCAGTGAACCTCCACCATTTTTGACTGTAGTCACTGTATTCTTTTCTTTAAAGGCCTCATTTCTAAAAACAGTAGAATTATGGGCTTTACCAAAAAGCTGTAATTTTGTTTCATCTGTCCATAGTACATTCTCACAAAAGGGTTTTGGCTTCCTCCGGTAAGTTTTGGCAAACTCTTTGATCGATTTTTCTCTTTTGTCCATGTCCAGAGAGATAAGCTACAGTGCATGGTTTGTAAACTTCTTGACCATGTTGCACACAGTGGAGGAACATTAAGATCTCTGGCGATGGACTTGTAACCTTTAAGATTGTCCATGCTTTTTTCTTACAATTTTGACAAGGTGCCAAAAATTTTGCCTAGTCCATTTTTGGAGTTTTGCGTGAAATGTTTCAGATTTGGCTTTTTGTTTTTCCACTTTTTTGTGTCATACCAATACAAACAAAAGAAATAAACATGAGAATGCCTAAACATTTATAATTGTAACAATTTTCTGAGCAAAGTGGTTCATTATCTGACAGAAATACAGGGGCGCCAATATGTTTGGCCATGACTGTATGCTCTAATGCATTTTGTACATTTTACAGCATCTTGTCTCGGGACACAAATTTGACAGTTGTTGGATCATGATTGTGGGAGATAATTTTTTTGGGCAACATATATGGCTTATGCTGTCCTGATCAATTAATCAAATCCTGATTTAGAACTGAGCCATTGCTATGACTAATTCAGTGCTGGCAGACTTTATTGCAGCAGTCAACATTATTTTTTACGTAACATGTGTTCAATATGTAAAGTCTGCCAGCACTGAACTGGCTCAGTTGTAAATCGGGATTTGTTTCATAGAACAGGATGGTACAAGTCATATATGTTTCCCAAACGTCCTCTCCCAAAATGATCATCTGCAGCAGAAAAAGACCGACAATTTTGAAAAAAAAAAAAATTTTTTTACTTTTTGCTATAATAAATATCCAAAAAAATAAAATAAAAACAAATTTCTTCATCAGTTTAGGCCAATATGTATTCTTCTACATATTTTTGGTAAAAACAAATCACAATAAGCATATATTGATTGGTTTGCGCAAAATTTATAGCATCTACAAAATAGGTGATAGATTTATGGCATTTTTATTATTTTATTTTTTTTACTAGTAATGGCAGTGATCAGCAATTTTAAGTAGGACTGCGACATTGCGGTGGACAGAATGGACACTTTTTTGGGATCAGTGACATTTATATAGGGATCAGTGCTATAAAAATGCACTGATTACTGTATAAATGACACTGGCAGGGAAGGGGTTAACACTAAGGGCGATCAAGGTGTTAAATGTGTTCCCTGGAATGTGTTTCTAACTGTGGAGGGAGGGGACTTACTGGGAGTACAGAGAGATCGCTGTTCCTGATCACTCTGTACTTCCCTGTTAGAATGGGGATCTGTTTGTTTACACTGACAGATCCCCTTTCTGGCTCTCTGTGGGGCAATCATGTCATTCGTAGGTATTTTTTTTTTCCTCCTTCTTGATGGGTGTTACCTACACTGGCCACGAGCATCGGCTCCCCCGCCGTGCAGCGGGCCCACCTGCTATAGCTGTTAAAGGGGCCGACGTACAGCTACGGCAATGTGCGAGAACGAGCCGATCTGCCGCCATATAATGACGGCAAAGGATTAAAACATACAAAAATTAGAACATATATTCAGAGCTCCATAAAGAAGTTTGCCTGTGTGGAAATAAAGTCTCACCTCTTGTATCAGTGTTACTATCCTGTAATGTTGTGTGCGTGTGTGCACTGTTTGAAGGGGGTCTTTTCCAGACTGATTATTTTTTTATGTGGTCCGTGTAGGTAACGCCCACCAAGTAGGAGGAAAAAAAAGATACCTATGAATGATGCAAGCAGAGTGAGCACACCCACCAAGCCCATTCTTCAAGAAATGATTGACAACAGGGTGATCTAATAGTTTCAGGAGGCAGACCTAGCATGCAGCTCCTAGAGAAGAGTTAGGTTTAACACATAGTGAGTGCTCAGGAAGGAAGTGCCATAGAGACACTTATGACTAGATACTTATGTGTTTTCTTGGAGTAGAGAGCTGAGAGGCTTCAAACTAGTATCTTTATGCAACTCACAGGCAGTGCTACACCTTGCAGAAAAAAAGGAAGCCGGGAGTTCAGCTTTAAGGTTTAACCATCAAAATCCATTCCTCCTCTGTTGGTGATTGTTTTTTTTCCAGCAAGGAGTAACGTTTTACTAATTGCAAATTTCAAATTGCCTTGACTTTCTGAAATATCCGAGCCCCCCAGGATACACATACTTGGATTACATACTAGATTTGTTTAAAAGATAGGATTCATATTTTGAACAAATAGTGTACCATTGCTCTTCACATTTCAAAGGATGTTTCATTAATATTTGGGGATTAAGATGTCAGATATAGAAGAGAAAAAACTGCCTTTGTATGATCAAATATCGCCATATCCTCTATTACACTGGTATCTTAACATGTCATAGGAGCTATTTTCTCTTGTGACCTTACTGCATGATGCAGACATTGAAAATTCTTGTAACTGTTAGAATTACTTTAGAGAATCATTGTGATACAATTATGTACATAGCAAAACACCCAGCTCTTTCTCGAGGGTAAGGCCCCATTCACACGCGAGGGGCGCTGCTATGTTACATTTTTTTCACGTGTTTTTGTGGCACGTTTTTTGAGCAGCACCATTTATTTGAACGAGCCTCCCTCTGCTCCAAAAATGCACTAGTAAAGCTCATGCACCAAGTTTTGCCACTGAGTCAGGTGGGTTTTTAGCCTGCATTTTGCTGTGATTTTTGTACGTTTTGTCAGAGAACAGTCGTGGCACAAGTGCACCATGTTTGAGGTGCCATTAAGACTGAATGGCACCCTAACACGTGTGTGTTTTACCGCGATTTTTTGATTCTGCCAGTGATTCCAAATTTCCAAGTGTGTACATGGCCTACATTCTTTTTGACAACTCAGAATTTTGGAATTTTCCTCACCTTCATATAGACAGTTTTTTGTTTTTTTGTTTTTTTACTCTTAACGGAAGTTCTAACTCATCACTCTATACAGAACTTAAAAAATACTTCTTTTTGACAACTCAGAATTTTGGAATTTTCCTCACCTTCATATAGACAGTTTTTTTTTTTTTTTGTTTTTTTACTCTTAACGGAAGTTCTAACTCATCACTCTATACAGAACTTAAAAAATACTTTGACTTTACATACACTTTAGGATATTGAGCTATATAGTTGAGAACATTGTTTTCACAGTCAGCCAACTCATAGGGGCCTGCTTACAAAACAGTGCTATAAAGAATCGACACACAGTGCTGTTTACATGCACCCTGTATTTCTTCTTTTTTCATTTCATCCAGAGACGTTTCAGTGGTAGAGATGTGAAAAGTGTTATTTTCTTATGGCTACTGCAATTTCTCTGTTTATAAATTGGTGAGGACTGTTCTTATGCTCTCTATAGCCATAGCCCAAACACCTCTATAATGTGTCCCCCACTCCCTATTGTGCAAATGGCAAATTTATAAATTGATAATCAAGCAAGTCAATAAGTGAAAAATCTGACTATGCAAAGCAGTTTTCTCGCTTAGTACGCTGGAAACAAAAATTTATAAACAGTCCTTGCATTGTAAGAAGGAGCAGTAAATCACAACAATTATGTAGCACCAAAAAGCATTATGTAAGAGTATGTAATGAACAAGTTAGGCAGTTGTCATGTACATATAAAATGACAAGCTATCTATAGCAACAAGATTTTTTTAAACATGAATCCACTTTGATAAGATTATTTACATGGGGCAAATCTTTTAACATGCATATTTATCTAAAAAGAAAAACTTTGAAGCGACTGTACACCGACTCTTCAAATAAATCTTGAGAATATCCTCGGTCTTCAAAGAGGGCCTAAGCAGATACTTCATATTTAGCATATTTCACACTTTCAAATAAAGAGACTTATACTTTGATATGGGACTCTCTCTCAGCTTTTCTTAGGACTTCTGTCATATACAAGGACAAAGCAAGTACAGGTTTTCCTAAGTGTGTAATGAGCGATCTTGAAGAAGAACAGACCATGGCAGGTGTGTTTTTTTTAGGCCCTCTTGAGGTTTTCTCTCAGTATAATTAGCTCAGTGTGACTTACAGGACTTTTTTAACACTAAAAGCATTAACATTGCATATAATACACTGGAAATTCTTCAAGGTGTTATTGCTCTTCATTTGAATACATAATGAAAACAATTCTGTCCTGATAAAATGCTTAGTTATGTCAAATCCTTAATTCTTTATTCAAGAGGAAGACAAATGGTACAATAGTACAGTTCATATAAACATACAACCTAGTTCTAATATAAGTATACAGTGGGTAATGTATATTATATGCTTTAAATGTCTTTACATAAATAGCACATCACAGCATTAATGGTCAGTATTGTTTGTGCTTCACTCTATGATGTTGCCTAAGTTAATTGAGTGTTCACTCTAGGGCTGAAACAACTAATCGATTAATCAACAACTAATCGATTATGAAAATAGTTGGCAACTATTTTCATAATCGATTAATCGGCCAGTCGATTAGTTGGCCTGCATACAGAATGCATTATTTGTTTACATATCAGGAAATACAGTGCAGCTAACTACAGCTCAATACACCATCCATACATGTCAGTAAGTGCCTGAGAACTTATAAATGTGACTGTGAGGCACAATGCCTCATGGGACATGTAGTCCTGGGCAGGAAGTGAGTAGGTCTAAAGGTAGAAGTTTTTACTTTGCTATTGGGGCATGCTATACTATAATTTGCAGCTTGCTATTGGGGTACTCTGTAGGCAGGAGGAGCCAGAAGCATCGGTGGGGGACCCCAGAAGAGAAGAATCAGGGCTGCTCTGTGCAAAACTATTACACAGAGCAGGTAAGTATAACATGTTTGTTGTTTTTAAAAAAATTACTTTAAAGACTGTACAGGGAAGATCAGCATCTGAACCCAGAGAAGGTGGAGGCTGATAGACTGGAGGTAATAAAAGGCATTACAATTACATTTTAAGTAAACTTTTACATGGAGGCAAGCCACGTTACATGAGGGCAGGGCATATTACATAGGAGCAGGTTACATTACGTGGGAGCTGGGCACATTACATGAGGGCAGGGCAGATTTGATGGAGGAAGGGCACATGGGAACAGGGCACATTACAAGGAGGCACGGCACATTATGTGGGAGTAAGGCACATTACGTGGGAGCAGGGCACATTTCAAGGAGGAAGGGCATATTACATGAGGGCAGGGCACATGGGAACAGGGCACATTACAGGGGGCAGGGCACATTACATGCGCCCCAGTGTGAAAGGGGTCTAAATAAAAAATGTGATCTGAGTCTGATGATATTTACCAGATTCAACCTCCAATAGTATATACAGTACATCTCTTCTGTCTGTTATTCTGAGAGTGGATTAAAGATTTTGCTCCCTAAGCATATAGTTGGTTATTTATATTTACCACTGCATATAGATTTTTAAGAATAAATTGCCTTTTTTTTTTAAACTTTATATATTAAATTATACACCACACTTTTTTTTAAGGTTATTATCCGATTAATCGAAACAATAATCGGCTAACTAATCGATTATGAAAATAATCGTTAGTTGTAGCCCTAGTTCACTCCCGCTTATTACCCTATTTTATAACTTTTTCAAAGAACCTAGATGAAATCAGGTTTCCGATCCATTGGCAAATGGGGTGGACTAGAATCCTCTGATCATAGAATATAAAGCATTACATGGGTAATTGAAGAGACACAAGAATACAAGGTGCAGAAAAAGGCAATGTTTGTATTTATATCTAGATAGTGGTAGATAGAAATGGTTGGGATGCAATAGGTATGGAGCAAGACTATTGCCCAGTTCAACATCCATAAGTCTCTTGATAAAGGTATGTTTCCTATCCCAGATTTCCCTGAGAATTCCACATTCCCAAAAGATATGGCGTATTGTACCAAGTTCTTTCTGGCATCGCCAGTACATGGGAGGACCGTGTGGAGGGTTGAAGGAACCCCGCACCATCTTGAATCCCGACTCTTGTAATTTATTAGATATTGATGACTTATGAGTGAAGTAAAGGATTTTTTCATTCTGATCATTTGAATGTGAGCTCAAGGTAGGAATCTGCTATAAGTTTGTTGAAATCCCTGCAATGTACTTTGATCCCCCAAAGGGGATGTTTTTTTTTTTTTTTCTTCAACAAACGTAGAGTTGCTCTATAACTCATCAGTCTAAACGACCTGGTAGGAAAGCTAGGTGTCTGAATATAGTGGAATAGAAAGAGGTGCATGGTCTTTTCATCAGAATTCTCCCGTCTTATGTAAGGGCTTGGAGATTCACACACTCACAATAGCTCTAAAGAGGTTCAGTAGGAAAAAAAAAATGCTATGCACCTCCTGGATAAAATGTTTATACCATTCCATTCAAGTTGGTTTGGTTTGGGTCAATGTAACTTGACCTTTTTTTTTTTTTTTTTTTATCCCCCAATCTGTAACTACTCTGCTTCCTAAAACAGATGTGAAACTTAAAGCCGATATGCAGGTTTTCTGTGACTTTAGATAGTTCACTTGTACCAAGCTGGTCCAAACAAACTATTTCCTTCATTAAGTGTGACTCTAATCACTGTACAGTATGTACCTTCAGCTACATAGAGTACACAGTGCTGTGTTACGGCTTTGAGAAAGAGACTTCCCATCTCACACTCAGAACAAAATAGTCAGTCTGAGTGGTGCTCAGCCATTCCTAGGCAGCTATGTATTCTGAGAACAAATAAAAAGCTTCCTCTGATTGAGTCGGAGAGCATGGCATCATCAGCCCACCTCAGCCAATCATAGGAATTCAAAGCTGCCTACGAATGGCTGAACGCCGCTCAGACCGACTCTATTTTTTTTCGGGGTATGAGATGGAAAGGCTCTGTCTCACAGCCCAAACCAGCATTGTATGTAGCTGAAGTTACATGCAGTGCATACACTGCTTAGAGCCAGTGCAGAACTCAGTGAAGGAAATAGTTTGTTTGGACAAAGCTGGTCCAAATGAACTATTTAAAGTCACAGAATTCCTTGAGATCACCAGTTTGGGTTCATCAGACCTAATTATCATCACAAGAGGATCCTGTGTGGTGTCAATGACCAAATATGGATAGTTTGGTGGTTCACTAAACCACGATTAGGCTGGGTTTGGGTCAAACTTGTTTTTCGACCCAAATCTCATTCCTAATAGTTACTGTGAGAAACTAGTAATTTTTTTGGATTGCAGCCTCCTTGTTGACCTTAAAAGGTTTCATGCAACTTAGTGATCAAGTATTTATAATTCAGTTTCATACACAGGAGGAGTGGTGGAATTCACATTGGACATTTTATATTAAAGGTGGATAATCGTACAGCTTTTACTAAAACTCTAGTGCTGTTAAGCGGTATTGTTCAGTTTTGCATGTAACATCTGCTTTGAAACACCTGTTTTAGATAGCTGGTAACAGTAATGCCCTGTACACACAGCGGACATTGATCGAACATTCCGACACCAAAATACATGGATTTTTTCCTAAGGATGTTGGCTCAAACTTGTCTTGCATACACACGGTCACAGAAAGTTGTCGGAAAATCCAATCGTTCTGAACGCGGTGACGTAAAACACGTACGTCAGGACTACAAACGTGGCAGTAGCCAATAGCTTTCGTCTCTTAATTTATTCTGAGCATGCATGGCACTTTGTGCGTCGGATTTGTGTACACACGATCGGAATTTCCAACAACACATTTTGTTGTCGGAAAATTTTATAGCAAGCTCTCAAACTTTGTGTGTCAGAAATTCCAATGCAAAATGTGTGATGGAGCCCACACACGGTGGGAATTTCCGACAACAAGGTCCTATCACACATTTTCCGTCGGAAAATCCGACCGTGTGTACAAGGCATAAGGCCTCGTTCACACGTACATAAGCGTTGCACAGTGGAGGGCCAAGTTTACCCACATGGGAATGCACAGGTATTCCATGCATGCCCATACAGGCAGTCCCTTTGCTGTCAATTAGGACACAGCCATTGCAAGAACATAGCCGTGGCTCCCAATCTGACATCCATGAAGGTGCAGGTGCACAACCCCTGAACGCAGCATTGTATGAATGCCCTCCACAGGAGTACCCTTTTGTATGCCCCATGTGACAGAGGCCTTTGTCACATTCAACAGGACTTGTATCTAGTTTAGATACTTCTAGCTGTCCAGATAAATCTACTCAACAGGACTTTCTTTT
Organism: Aquarana catesbeiana; assembly: GCF_042186555.1. Lineage (NCBI taxonomy): Eukaryota > Metazoa > Chordata > Amphibia > Anura > Ranidae > Aquarana > Aquarana catesbeiana. Next base: position 362,747,092 of record NC_133327.1, on the reverse strand, counting down.
TGTAACCATCATACAATTCTAATATTGTTAACACAGCGTTAGAGATTACCTTCTCTTTGGAACTTGCCCTCTTGTTATGTACTTTCTGTATATCTCGGAAATGGAAATATTTCCCATTATTGCTTATTATGAATTCAACAAAATGCTTGCCTATGTGTAAGAATGTTAGACAAGATTGAATTTTGTTGCTGAGAGAGATTAGCTTTGAAGCCTTCTTAAAAGCCTCATATCTCATAGCTAAATAGTAATTGATCTGCTGCTGTATTTGTGTTAGGTAAGATAATAACCACAACTCTGCTTTTGGCCAGAACACAAGAGAGCTACAGTCATTTTTAAGATAGGAGAGGTCAACAGAAGCGACAGTTTTTTTCAAAGAATTTCTATTAAAAAATGTATAAAGGGAAACATTTACTATATACTTGATAAATTATGTTGACCTTTTTTTTTTTTTTTTTTTTTTTAGAGAACAGTAGATTGAGCAAATTATTTTATGAATACCTCATGTTCTCCTGAAAACCTTCCTTGTAATAACAAACAAGGCCTTTGTTTTTTTTTACAGTCCTTTTGTAAGCTTCCCTTGTCCTGTTTGTAATGCTTAGCAGACTTCTAGTTCTCCTAAAAATCTATTTTAGTTGTAATACAATACCAGATTTCACCATTAAATGGTGACTGAACTCTGAAAAATTGACTGAAAAATTCCAGCTCCATGTTCAGATAAAATGCTTGAGCTGTGTATGGAAGGAACCCCTTTTTATTAAAGGAAACATAGAGTATTTTAAGTTGGCTTTTATATTGAATTATCACTGTGGTGTTCATGTAAAATATTTTTTATGTTTCAGTAAAGTTTTATTTAAAGGAGTTTTCATAAACCTTATACAGGGACATAAATGAACTGATATATGGAAGTACACATCATGGTATGGTATACATAGGTGAAATCCAGGTGCAAGTGAATTGAGGTGTCATTCATGGTTTGAGTGTGCAAGTCCCATAGCATGGCATACAAATCACCATCAGGGGCCACCCTACAGTCTCATTTCTAGGCACATGGAATGTACACAGGGAAAGAAAAGATGGGAAACGTAGAGAAGAGCTGAGGAAAGAAGATGAACAGGAAGAAAGACTATGGGAAGCAGGTGGAGAAGGAGGTTGGGAAGGATGGGGATCAAGTAGGGAATTTGAAGTTGTGCCGTCGTGGATGTGTCCACGCGCGATGACGCATCAATCTTCACTTCAAAAAAGGATTAAATAGTCTATAGAAAGCCATTGAAATCCCAACAAGAAACAGTGAGAGATCTTTGGATTCCAGATCTTTTATTCTTTTTCACTTTATCATCGAGAATATCTGCCAACTTTTTGTTGAACAGGTACCTTGACATTTTTTGTTTAACTTATGTAACAGTCTGGGTACCAGGCCACCAGGCTCTGACTAAAGTCTGTTTGGCAGCTCTAAAATAAAGGTCAGAAGCCTGAATTGGTCAAGAGTGCAGTCAGGTAGTTTTAAGATTTGCTCAAGCGTCATAAAGAGTTTTAGGGACACTGGAGCCTAGAACAGTATAAACCAGCTGGTAGACCCTGGTCCAAAAAGTTTGATTCTAAGATAGTTTCACCCAATATGTATTCTAGTGCCAGCTGTTCTGCAACCCCGAAAGCCTTAAAGAGATTTCTTTTATGTAGTTTGCCTGTTTTCTCCAATATTATGTGTGAAGACTTGTAGTGGCTTTCACTTTTTTACTGAAGTCACTTGGCATCTCTAATTAATAGTTTTGAGAGGTGTTTGCGCCATAGCCTAATCTGGGCGCACGAAGAGTCGCATCATATGCGAATACAGCTGCACCCGTTTGCCGGGACTGTGTGCGTGCATGTGCACACATGTGCAGAACGTTCTGGTGCACAGCCAGCTTATTTAAGCTGTGTATGCCAAGCATGCGGTGCTTCCAGAAGGCAGCTGTGGGACACATAGCAGGCTCTAAACCAGGTATTTTCAGCGGTTCATTTCTCCTTACTGGGTCACGTGAGTCGCCAGGTGTTGCTTGGCAGGCTAAGGTGCTTAGCAGGATTCTTGCATAGGGGTTTGGTGAGCCCTATTAAAGGGTCTCCCTTCTGAGGTGTGTTAATACTACACACAGGTACTCCCTTTTTGTGGCTTGTAATGTCTTCAAAAAAGAGGACTGGGACTAACACTACAGGGAAGGACACACCTATGTCGTCAGTAGTTCCTGACGAACTCAGTTGTATCCCTAGTGCTGTATCCCCTGAAAATCCAGAGGATTCCAGGCAACCTGAGCCGCTACATCAATTTGGTATTGTGCCTCAGCCCTAGCTGAGTTAGAGCACAGGATTGCTGGCATGATTGCCTCTATCACGCAGGGTGCCAAGAAGCGTGACAGATCCCCCTCCCCTATGCCTCCTACTTTGGAGCAGGAATGGGTTGAGGATGGGGAAGACCTAAGAGCTCAGGATTCTGTGGAGGGCCTGGCGGATGAGTTTGCTTCTGAGCAATCTGGACTAGAAGATATCCAGTTGGTGTCTGCCTCTCAGTCGCAGAGACTTTTGATCCAGACTCTACCGAAATGGTTCGTTCTGCCTTTAAGTTGCCTCTCGCAGAAGTTATTGAGCCCCCGGGTCCTCTTTGGGGTCCCTGAGGCCTTTTCAGGCCGCACACCCACTGTTGGAACAGGCGTTGTATACTGATTGGGAACATCCTGACATGATTTTTGTTCCTCCTAAGGTTTTCCCTTTTATGTCCCATGGATGAAAAGTTTGTTAAGAAGTGGAGCATGCCAGCCGTAGATGTAGCCGTTTCTTCCTTAAACAAGAACTTAACTCGTCCAGTGGATAACGCACAGGGCTTGAAAGACCCTGTTGACAAGAAACTGGAGTCGTTATTAAAGGCTTTGTTTTCTTTGGCCAGTTCAGCTATTCAGCCAGCTGTTGCAGCAATTGGTATCTGCCAGTCCTTAAAGGATCAGGCCAGAAGGCATGACAGGCCTAACCAGGAGGATGATCTTGCTGAAAATAAGACACATATTCCTCGAGAGCTGTGTTTTGCTGTTGATGCCTTAAAGGATTCAATACAGCAGGTTTCTCCTTTAGATCTCGTCTGTACATTTGCACAGACTTTTGTGGCTTAAGAACTGGTCAGCCGAGCTTCCCTGTAAGAAGTTATTGGCAGGATTCCCCTTTAATGGGGAACCTTTGGTGACGATTTGGACAAATATATCCAAAAGATTTCCGGAGGGAAGAGTTCTCTACTTCCTGTGAAGAGAAGCACCAGGCGTCCCCCGTTTAAAACCTCAGGGACTGCTTCCTCAAGTGTCTCAGCTCCAAGGCAGTTCCGCTGCCAACAGGGCGTTAGAGCCAGGGGCAAGCCCCAGGGCCAGAAAAAGCCCTGGGTCCAAAACTCCTATAAACACGGCACCAAGCCCTCCTTTTGAAAGGACGCCCCCACTCTATGGGGTGGGGGGGAAGGCTGCTGCACTTAGCGGACATTTGGAGAACAGTGGTTAAAGACGAGTGGGTCACCTCGATTATATCCCGCAGTTACAAGCTGGAATTACGGGGGGTTCCCCCTCAGAGGTTTCTAAGATCCAGCATTCCCTCGGATGTGCCAAAAAGAAACTTTATTTTTTCAGGCACTACATAATTTAGTGCATCAAGGAGTGATTATACAGGTTCCTGTATCCGAAAGAGCCACAGGGTTTCATTCTAACCTGTTTACGGTTCAAAAACCAAACAGGGACACGAGACCCATTTTGGATCTAAGATCCCTGAACCAGAATCTACTAATCCAATCCTTTCGGGTGGAGTCTGTCTGCTCAGTAATAGCCTCGCTCCAGATGGGAGACTTTCTAGCCTCCATCGATATAAAGGATGCGTATTTACAAGTACCTATCTTTCACCCTCATCAGAGTTTCCTGCGATTTGCAGTAGAGGAGCGTCATTTTCAGTTTGTGGTACTGCCCTTCGGGCTTGCCACAGCTCCCCGGGTGTTCACAAAGGTCCTAGCACCAGTACCGGGTCTTTTAAGTGCCCAAGGGATCTTGGTGCTCGGGTATCTGGATGACCTCCTCCTCAGAGATCACTCACTAAAGGCGCTAGAACAGAGCATAGCCTGCACAGTGCGGATCAGGTGTGTCACATAAGGGGCACCAGACAACCCTCTATTCGGCTCTGTATGAGTCTTCTAGGAAGGATGGTATCCTCCAAGGCAGTGCCCTATGCCCAGTTCCATTCCAGGCCTGTACAACAAGAAATCTTGTTGGCTTGGAATAGGAGAGGACAAGCCCTGGATTATCCAATGTTCTTATCTCCTCGGGCGCACTTAAGCCTAAGCTGGTGGTTACAGGGTCAGAACCTGTGAAAGGGAAGATCCTTCCTCACGGTAACTTGGAGAGTACTGACCACAGATACCAGAAAACAAAGAGAGGGTGACCAACTCGTTTAGGAAGGAAGCCGTGCCATGTCCAATAATGCATAAATACAAGACAATGGGTTCCCCTAGGTGGACTTTACCGGCACTTGCATAGACAAAGAGAAATTATAGAAGTAGAAGCTATTGTACATAGTAAAAACATATAAATTTTATTCGTGTTAAAATACAAATATTAAAACCAGAAATAGATATCTAGAATAACATGGTAGTACTACATAGTAAACGTGATAAACATCAAGTAATAGGCAATAATAAAAGGAACCAGAAAACTCTTCTCAAGCCCGACGCGTTTCGGGGTATTTAGTATTTGTAGGGTCCTTCTTCAGGGGCATAGTTGAGAAAGAGGGGTTCATCTAAACTGAAAGGATTTCATTGATTGCTTGTAGAAAGGAGGTTATTGTTGAAAGCAAAGAAAACCACAGAGAAAGGGCAGGATGTGGGAGTGAGCAGTAATGGTATAACAAGTATAGATACTATTGTTAGGTAGTAAGGGCTGCAAGTTGGTGGGCAGCAGTCTCCATAGAGGAGTATGACAGTGCTCCCGTCCCACCCGACCCGGGCGTGCGCAAGCCAGAGCGATATGCTGGGGTCACGGGAAGGCGTCTCTTAAGAAGACCAATCATGTAGCCAGCCTCACAACCCAGCGTCCGGCGTGTATAGATACCAGTCTCAGGCTGGGGAGCGACCCTAGAGGGGCTCGCAGCTCAGGGGAGATGTTTAGGGACAGAACAGAACCTGCCCATCAACATCCTGGAGTTACAGGCAGTACCACTGGCCCTACGGTCCTGGACGGCTTCAGGACTGCCCTATCAGGGTTCAGTCCGACAATGCCACTGTACTGGCCTATATAAACCACCAAGGCGGTACCAGAAGTCGTTCAGCTCTGAAGGAGGTAAACCACATACTAGCCTGGGCAGAGGGACATGTGCCGATTCTATCAGCAGTCCATATTCCGGGAGTATAGAACTGGAAGGCAGATTATCTCAGCCGCACAGCAGATCTGCCCGGGGAAATGGTCCCTACACTCAGGGGTGTTCCAGGAAATTTGCCAGTGTTGCGGATGGCCAGAGGTCGACCTGTTGGCATCCAGGTTCAACAACAAGCTATAGCAGTTTGTGTCCCGAACAAGGGATCCTCTGGCAAACAGAGAAGATGCTCTGGTAGTTCCTCTGAACCAGTACTCCCTGGTTTATGCTTCCCCCCCCCCCCCGATCCCTCTCCTTCCACATTTGTTGCACAGGATTCAGAGAGAGGGGGTTCCAGTCATTCTGGTGGCACCAGCCTGGCCCAGAAGGCCCTGGTTCCCGGAGATTGTGAGATTGGCAATAGACGGGCCATGGACGCTTCCACGCCACCCCCATCTACTGTCTAAAGGTCCTATATTCCACCCCAATTTACAATCTTTAAATTTGACAGCATGGCTATTGAAGCCAGGGTGTTGAAGGACCGTGACATCTCAGGACCAGTGGTGTCTACCCTAGTGAATGCTAGAAAAGCTGTCACTAGGAAGATCTATCGTAAGGTCTAGAAGACTTATATTACTTGGTGTGAAGCCAGAAAATGGCATCCTCCGAAATACGTGATTGGGAGAATTCTCTCTTTTCTACAGCCAGCTGTGGAAATCAGATTGGCTTTGAGTACAATCAGAGGTCGGATTTTGGCCCTGTTAGTATTCTTCCAAAGGCCTTTAGCACATTCGCTGGTCTGAACCTTTATGCAAGGGGGCAACTCGTTTGCCTCCCCCCCCATTAGATCATCTATGTGTCCTTGGGACTTGAACTTGGTGCTGTCTGTGTTACAGAAAACCATTTGAGCCTATCAAGGAAATTCCATTAGACTTGATGTCACGCAAGCTAGCCTTTCTGATGGCAATCACCTCGGCTAGAAGGGTGTCTGGTGAGCTGGTGGCCCTTTCATGCAGGGAATTGTACTTGATCCTTCACCACAACAGGGTATAGGAACCTCCTGGGCTTTTCGCCATCAGATATCTGTGGCTCAGATTTGTAAGGCTGCCACCTGGTCTTCAGTGCATACGTTCACAAAATGTTATCAAGTGGATGTTCGAGCAGCGGAGGATTCGGCTTTCAGCCGCAGTGTACTGCGGGCTGCCGTATAAGGTCTGATGGCTTTTGTTTAGCAGGGTGTCTCCCTCCCCTCAAGGCTCTATTGCTCTGGGACGTCCCAGTAGGTAATGAATATTAGCCTAACTCTGTGTCCCATGATGTATGAAAAAGAAAATAGGATTTTTTCGTCATACTTCGTAAATACCTGTAAAACCTGTCATACTTTCGTCATACCTGTAAAATCCTTTTCTTTAAGTACATCATGGGACACAGAGGTCCCTCCCCTCTTTTTTGAGGATTCAGTGCTTGCTACAAAACTGATGTACTATGTCTACCAGTGTCCATTCACCTAGAGATGGCGTATAACCCAGTAGGTAATGAATATTGGCCTAACTGTGCCATGATATACTCAAAGAAAAGGATTTTACAGATAAGTATGATGAAAAAATCCTATTTTTCAACCCTGCCTGGTAGACTAGCATTGGGATGGAGGGAACAGTAAGGCACAACAATTCTATATCACTTCTAAGCATAAAACACAGCATGCCTATCTTATGAGAAAATATGTTTGCTCCCTTATGTATATAATTCCACTAATACGTGTATTGCCTTCCTGCCCCTAGACCACCAATTGGCAATAAAAGCTAGCAGAACAGCAATACTTATAAATCTTCAACTATGTTTCCTCTTCTTCTGTCCACTCTTGTGCTTGTAGCAGAACATAATTAGTTACTGGTGTGAGGCTTCTTTCCAGATTCAGGTATTTGTGTTGGTTGTATGTCAAAATGAATTTATATTTTATGGACGCATACGCTACATTATTTGTTATATCTGCCTGAAGTTCAGCATTTAACTTCTATGACTATAGTTTTACTTTCATATACTGAAGGGTAATAAATGTGGAAAAATGTGGAAAACCTCTTGGAAGGGTAATTCTACCTGAAAATGATTTATTGAATCACTCCTGGTATCTTTTATATTATACAGATTACAGGAGAAAGATCTGTGCTCCAGACCTGCTACTTCCATTGGTAGGCTTCTTACTTTTGCCACTTTAAATTCTTTACGTTTTGTAAACTTTAGCTGTTAGATTGCAGATCTACAGATCTATGTAATTCATTTTAAAAGACATTTTCTGTTCAGGTGAAAAAGGACCAACTGTATGGATACAGCCAGAGTTAATTTTGACAGCAAATTTCGATTTAGTTTTAGCCTTAGGACCAAAATGGTTTAGTATTAGTCCCATTTTAGTCTTCTGCAATTGTTTTAGTCGTATTTAGTCGACTAAATCTCCAGTACATTTTAGTTGACTAAAATCAAATGGGTGTAATTAAATTGTAATGCATTAGTTAACATTTCTCTACAATTTCCAAACTCATTATATACCGCTGGAGTGAATATTTTAATATGTTATTATTTATGGTAATGAGGTATGAACATGCACTACAGACTAGTGTTAATACTGAAGTCAAATTTCAATTTAGTGCTAGTTTTAGTCTTTTGACTAAAATGGAATTTTAGTTTTAGTCCCATTTTAGTCTTTTGACTAAAATGGAATTTTAGTTTCAGTCTCATTTTAGTCTTTTGACTAAAATCCCATTTTAGTTTCATATTTAGTCATCTCAATTGTATATACGACTAAATACGACTAAATCGTATTTTAGTCATCTCAATTGTTAGTTGTATTTTAGTCGACTGACATAGTAATCATTTAGTCGACTAAAATGTTTTAGTCGACAAAATTAACACTGGATACAGCAAGTAATTATTAGCAACATCCTTTTCCCAGCATATGCAATTCATATGTGCTTATGTTTCACATTCCACTGGGCAGGAGCTGGTAGGCAATAGGCATATGCCAAAAGTGGCTTTTTAAAGTTAGTGAATATGCAAAAGGATGTTAGACTGCAGGTTCCACTGGGTCAGGGAATTGTGTGAGTGGTGATGTACTTTCTGTATATTGGTCATATAGATATACTTTTATGAAGAAATATCTAGTAGACTGCATTTTGGCCTCCAATCACCCCACAACCCCCTCCTCTCCTTTCTCAGTAATCCCTCTTACCTGGCCTGGTCCTCTCTGTCTTCTTTCTCTGCATGGTCAAATGCAGGCCTAATCCGCGCCCATCATTTGTTTACATCCAGAACCATTACACCTTTTTCCACACTCTGAGAGTCGCATAACCTTCCTGCATCGGAACTCTTCAGATACCTACAACTCAAATATTTCTTTGCCTAAACCACACCTTCTGATTCTACAACCCCAGGTTTCACTACCTTTGAAAGCGCGTGAAAATCTAACCCTCACAGACGTGGGCTCATCTCAGACCTATATGCTCATCTCTTATCACACTCTACAACTTCCCCACCAACCTACACTAATAAATGGGAGAGAGATCTTAACCTTACGCTTGAACCAGCTGACTGGACGCAGATCTGGTAGGCTACTAAATCCACCTCACCTAACATCCTGGCCCTCAAAACCAATTACAAGGTACTCGCCAGGTGGTATCTTGTCCCCAACAGGATCTCTAAATTTTTCCCCCAATATAGCCCACATTGCTTTCGAGGCTGACACAACAGGCACGCATGTACATATTTGGTGGGAATGCCCCACAGTCCATAGCTTTTGGTCCGAGGTGTTCAGAATCCTATCTACTCTTTTTGATACACCCCTAACTCCAGATCCGACAGTGACACATCTGAACAGAAAACCGTTGGCTCTAACACACCGTCAGTTCAAACTCCTACTCTTTGTTACCACAGCAGCTAAACAAACCATTGCAAAAGCTTGGAAATCCTCCTCTCTATGCATCCTTGCGGTGAAACATAGAGTCACTCAAGCAATGATTCATGCCAAAACTGAAGCAATCTTACTAGGTAAAGTGTCATCCTATGAAAGGCTTTGGAGGCCCTGGATTGCCCACTACATACCGCCAGGCTTTGATGACTCTCTCTTACTACCTTGATGGTGGAACCATACCCCTTCCACCCTGGATGATCTATAACCTACTTGTAGTATTGGCTAAGCCCCTCTCTGGGGCCATCCCATCCCCCGCCCCCCCTTCTTCCATTTCCCTCTGCCACTCCTACACCCCACATGTCTCCTTTTATCTACTTTCTACGACTAACTTGCTCATTTTTGTCCTCTACTCCTCCTTCCCCCCCAGGGTCTGTGCGGTCCTCTGGTTTTCTTTTTTTCTTTACTTATGTAAAAAGAGGCCACAGACCTGCTTCCTCTTTCTCATATCTCCCCCCCCTTTTTTTTTGAACTCTTGGGGCAGCATGGTCCTCATATCAGCTCAGAGGCCATATCCCTGGGACATTGACTGAGCGTCTCCCCCAGGGAAGGGACCGCGTATTACACTCCTAACGTCCTGAGCAGAGCTTCTTTTCTGAACCATTTATTCACAATGTCACTTCTGACTGGTTTAATTGTTGTTACTCTATATTTTCAACCTGAATTGTACTTTAGATTAACCTTCTCTTGTCCTTGTCATATGTCCTTTAGCTAGGCATATCTGAAGGTTACTATATATTTGCTGTTCTATACCAGAAGACGCTTGTTTACTGCCTACGTTCTGTTATCCTATCTCTCTTTTCTGAACAGTGATTTTTGTGATGTATTTTTTATATACTTTAATAAAAACATTTGAACAAGAAAGAAATATCTAGTGGTCAAAATAATAAAACATTTTTTTTTTGTCTGATTCAATAAAACAGGGAGGATGTGCAAAATGCCATTACTTCACAGAAATGATTTCTTAATTTTCTGACTAACCTTAAAGTATATTAACTAAAGGCAACTTTTTTTGGATAGAGTGACAATGGGCTAGAACCCCTACGAAGTGTTTATTACGGTCTGTGTCCTTGTTAGGAAGATTTGCTCTTTCTAATTGCACTCAGCACCATTGTCACCAGGAATAAACGTGAGTACAAATCCATATATCTGAGTTGCCACCAGAACAGGAAATTTAGGGATTCCGGAATCTTCCATTGGGGACATCAGTTTCCATGACAGCTCTGTAAGAAAGGCCTTCCTTCACATTGAAAAGACATCCTCCCACTTCCCTAGACACAAAGTAAAACAACCCCCCCCCCCCCAATTAGACAGGTGGGCAAAAAAAAACATTGACAGTGGATTTAACCCTCCCCTACTCTATCCAAAACATTAAAAAAACAGAACTTTTTGGTTTAGATATGACCTAAATCATACTGGTATCCACAGATTGCAATATTTTGATACTTATTGCCCTTTGCATTGCCTAATGCCAGCTATATATGGATCAAAATTTAGCCAGTTCAGCAGGGACTGGCCGAATTTCGATCCATGTATGAGCAGGGTGTACTCTGTTCCCCCATCAACATTGAATGTGTGGATGAGGAAATCTAGTCATTTTTATTACATTTTTAACAAAAACAAAAATAATAATGTATAGGCTGCTTAAAGAAGAAGTATAGCCAAAGCTTGTGTGGCTGTACTTCATCTATGGAACACAGGCGTGCAATTCGTTTTGCACCCCAATGACCCGTTTTCAGCAGAGAGTGGGCTGACGTCCGCTCTCTGCTGACGTCACTGATGTCAGTCCAGGCACCGCGTCATCACGACAAAGTCTGGATCTGCTAGGGGGGAAAAAAAATTTCCTTTACTTCTCTTTTAACTGAATAAGCCTGCTTATCTCTGTTTAGTCTGGAAGGCAAAACAGTATAAAGGCAGTTTCCCAACTATGCAGCAAAAATAAAAACTATATACGACAGCCAGAAATACAAGTTTACAAATGAGATAAATTAAGTTCTCTACCATGAAAGAAATGGTTTAACTAAAAAACTAAAAAAAACCTTCCACACTTGTGGATTATAGAAAAATAGTGGAACTGTACCTATTGATAATTTTGTTCACTGTCCTATAATTTACATTGTTAAAATATTTTTACAGGATATTCCGTTATTTCTGTCTGTCCCATAATAGTGATCCATAGATATTCATGTCCTATTAGCTGTATTTCTAAATAATGCCTCGTATATCAGTACTGCCTGAGCATTAAAAGAAGAAAGTATACCCCAAGCTTGTCCTGAAAATGTAACTGTTGTGCAAATTTAAAAAAAAAAGGATTACAAACTGAACAGCTGTGTTGTTGCAAGTGCACTAATATGGCTACAGACACCTTAAACCCGAGGGGAAACATGAAAACGATGCATTTTATAAGTAATAAAAGGATGCTATTAAACAGAAATTGCTTTTAAATGAAGTTCTTTAGTGAATACTGTTAAAGTTTAACACTACCTTTAACAAAGTATATTGCCTTACCCTAGAAGTATATTTATAATAGGTTGTCATTACATATATGTCAGTTGCTGTAGCTGTTTGTGGTGCTCGTGTTGTCTGGGGACATTGCTCAGATATCTCCATTTCAGCAGGAAGTGAACACAGCAATATTTTTTTTTTTTTTTTGTGCAGAACAATGTTCATCCAGAAAGCTATATGGACCTTACATATCAGTCCCTGAAATAACTATCCTCATTGTCCTTTTATAGCCAGGTGCCTACAATTTATTGTCAATCTTGGACTGGAAAATTGGAGCTTAAATTATTTTACTAATCATGGTGCAAACCAATCTTATTTCAGACCGTTTGTAAAATGGGAGATCCTATGTGTTTTATAATTATTCATGTCATGCAGTTTGTTTGTTTTTTTCTCTGTGGGGCTTATGTACAAAAACATTGAGAGTTCATCCTCTATGATGTTTTAGGCCTCTTGCACACAGATGTAATATTTTGCGATTTATACTCAGGATCTTGTTGACAGAAAGATCCTGAGTAAAATTTTCCGCAAGGACCTTGTGTAAAAGTGAATAAATATGCGTATGCATATACATGCATAAAGTTCATCCTCTTCTAGTTGCTATGGTTGCAATATATGCATGTATACATGAGCTGTCCCCGCCGGGAGAAGACAGTGATTATCGCTAGCGCCTATAATAGCTGCTGGAGATAATTGCAAGAGAATCCAGCAGGCTGGCTGTACCCAAGTTGATTAAACGATCAACTTGGAACATTCAGCCTGCCCATTAATGGTTCGAATCTCGGCCAGCCTAAGACTTTCATCAGCGATTATAATATCTGTGGTCAAGATAGAAATCAAGCATGAAGTTATTACACAGGTATTTGTGAAAGTTCCATTAGATATGAGCAGGAGTAGAAACTAGAGTCACAAGTAATGCTTGTCAATACAGCTGCTAAACAGTGTGTATTATAGACTGAAAAATATATTTAATGCCATGGGTGTAAATGTATCTCCTGGATTTAATTATCTTAATCAGATAGAACCTCTAATGGGACTTTGTTGGCAACCAAAAAAATAACAGGGATGCCTTTGGACCTGTAGAAGAGGTGGCTATGAGTGGGTTGGAAGAGGGGGGCCCCTTATAGAAACTAGAATAGAGTGACTCCATATGGTCTCTTTGCTGTTCCGCTGCGTGCTGTAAGACCTCTCTCTGTGCCTGGTGGATCTACCTGGCGGTCTGTTTTGATGGTCTGATGGGCAGATTATACTTAGGGATTGGAGCAATTTTCGAAAACCGAAAGTGACGCAAACATACAAGCTCGCGGCTCATGGAGTGTTATCTCAGCTTTTTTAATCCAAGTGAGTATACCAACTCTGTGTATTTTTAATAAATTTAAGTTATAAGCGGTATTATGCTATTTGGGATCTTTCTTCCAATTTTACCATCCCGATCGAGCTAACTGGAGAGGAGGCTGTACCCACTCTAATGCCCCGTACACACGGTCGGACTTTGTTCGGACATTCCGACAACAAAATCCTAGGATTTTTTCAGACGGATGTTGGCTCAAACTTGTCTTGCATACACACGGTCACACAAAGTTGTCCGAAAATCCGATCGTTTTGAACGCGGTGACGTAAAACACGTATGTCAGGACTATAAACGGGGCAGTGGCCAATAGCTTTCATCTCTTTATTTATTCTGAGCATGCGTGGCACTTTGTCCGTCGGATTTGTGTACACACGATCGGAATTTCCGACAACGGATTTTGTTGTCGAAAAAATTTTATATCCTGCTCTCAAACTTTGTGTGTCAGAAAATCCGATGGAAAATGTGTGATGGAGCCTACACACGGTCGGAATTTCCGACAAGGTCCTATCACACATTTTCCATCGGAAAATCCGACCGTGTGTACGGGGCATAAGGATCTATTGCTGCATCCCCCATAGAGGGACCCTCTCAAGACCCCTGTTTGAGGCATCAGATCCAGTTATCAGATTAGATCAGATACAGCAGTAAGGTGAGGGGCTAGCACACATTAAGGTGCCACCACATTGGAGCGGCCAGGCATCGGCCAGTTTTGTTTCACGGTGAAGGGACTATCACACATTCATCAGTTTTGGACTGTTTCACTTGATTTTGCACAGGAGTTTAAATAGTATTCCATATATTTTTTGGGACTGGTCTACACCCTGTGTATTCGTATTTGAGCCCAGGGGTTGCTCACTGGACCCTCTCTTTATATTTATTCCAATGCTTTTCAATATCACCATATGCTAAGTTTGTTTTTTTCTTTGGCATGCAATGTGTCACACAGCATCATTTGCACCTTGCACTTCAGCACCAACCTACTTGTGTATGTTTTATGTACCATTTGTCACGTTTCAAGATTTATAGTTGGGTCATTCAGATTTGCACTTTATTATAGACCTTGTTTATCCCTTTTGAGATAGACTCTGTTATTGTTTGCATTTGCACTTTACTCAAGTTCACTTCAAGCTCTCATTTTAGAGTCCATAGCGCAGCACCATCATTACTCGTTTAACCCTTTCATCTGCAAAGGAACAGCTGATCAGGTGCCTGCTGCAGTGGGTCTTCAGCTTAGTTATTAGTTGACAGCACGGGGGTACCACTCATATATCAGATTATACTTGCTTATCCTTGTGGTACTATCTTCTTCCCTGATAAAGAATGCATTATAGTTACAATTCAAAACTCTTTGGATGTTCCCAGTTGAAATGACATCTATTACAGCGGACCACAACTGGGTGTACCATAGAGTGTTAAGTGAAAGATATGTGTTTTAAATACTTTCATAGACAAGTTGTTTATTCTGTACAAGATCTCCTTTTAAAAATATGTCACACCCATGTGGTGCATTTTATTATGCGTAAATAAAGATGTTGGTTTTTGCATCTCAAAAAAACTCTTTTTTTTAACCGTTGTTAATTTTTTGGTTGCCAACAAAGTCCCATTAGAGGTTCTGTCTGGTATAAATACTTAGTAGGAGGGATGGTGGCAACCACTACCTGAAACTGAAGTGGTATTATTTTTGTTGGATTTATTTATCTTTTGAGCAGCAGAAAACCCACACACAATATTTTAAAACCAGCTACATGAGTCACTCACATACAAACCTACATTGTATGGCCTATGTGAACATGTTGTACATCCCATTTAAAAACCAGGGTCAGATATTTGTGCCCATTTATTCAAAAGAGGTGAGTTCAGATACTGAAGACCCGGTTAGCATTCAGCAATGCAAAGGTGTTCAGTAGGTTTTAAGGTCAGGATCTTGTACAGGCCTCTTGGGTCCCTCCACACTAAACCGGTTAGACCAATTCTTTATGAATCTGGCTTTGTGCATAAGGGCACGGTCATGCTGGAAAAGAAAAGGGCCTTCCACATACTTATGGCCACATAATGTATCATGTTAAAATGTTTTTGTTTTGTTTTTTTTACCCAGAAGTCCTTTCTCTTTCTGCAACACTTTTTATTTTCCTTAATAAAGTCATTTATCAGTTTTCCCTTCAAATTAACTGCCAAAATATGAAAAATTGATTAATATTTTGGTTTTTATAGGAGTTTTACACCAGCAAAGATGGAACCCAGATACCTATGTTTATTATCCATAAAAAGGGTATTCTTTTGGATGGTTCTCACCCAGCCTTTCTCTATGGCTATGGAGGCTTTAACATATCCATCACACCAAGCTACAGGTAAGAATTTTTATTCAGAATTTAGTCAACATAGAAGAAATTAGCTGCAAGCATTATATTGTATTTAAAGAGTAATTCCAAGCATTGGTATTTTATACATAGTTACATTGGTTCAGCTTGGACCGTGTAACTATGTATATACCATATCTTGCCCATGTCCCTGGAAGCTGAAATTCACTAAAGTAAGCACCACTACGCCAGTGATCTCCACTTGCTGCTGAGTCCCACACTGAGCGACTGCACCTCTGCCTAATGAACACAAGAGGTCCGCCGCTCAGCACGGGTGCCATTCGGAGAATGCAACCTGGTACAGATCCTACCCCTCAGCCCTTTATCTCAGCAGACAAGCCCACATTGGAACAAGATGCAGGGATAGAGCTGAGGACTGAGGTTTCTCTGTAATGTAACGGTCAACTTTTAGTATTATGCTGGAAGTATTTTAAAGCAGTATTAAACCCAAAACCAAAAATGTGTAATCTCTTGTAGCTTTTTTCCTTCCTTAGGCTCTTTCCTTTCTGTTTTCACTTGGTGATCAGGCCAGTAACACACCTCCCTGTATGAGAGTTTCCCGCCTTGGATGAAGGAGGGAGCACCTTTGGACAGCAGCATTGTCTGGGGGGGAGGGGAGTGTTAGATGTACTAGCAGATTTAAATACACTAACAAATTGATTCCAAACCCCAAAACTTTATAAACTGTTACAGCAAAACAGTTTATTCCTTAGGATATAGGTTATACATACAAAAAAGCTGATAATTGTAAGCACCCCTGTCAGTGTTAACTGGCTTGTCTCATCTTTGAATCTCATACATTCTGCCGGAGAGCTTGTTCTGTTGAAAAACAACAGACTTGCTGGCCAGATCACCAGTTGAAAAAAAAAAAAAGAAAGCTTGAAAATGAAAACAAATGCAGCCATCACATCTAAAAAAATGGTAAACTGCAATAATACATGTTACCGCTTTAAGTCATGAATAATTATAATTGCAATTATCTTTTAATGGCCCGTACACATGATCCAAAAATCGGACGACAGATCGTCCGGTTTTTTTTGCATGCATATCGAAATTGGAGAGGTTACTAAAGTGGCGAAAATTCTCATACGACAGAATAAAAAAATCAGAAGTGATGTCACGTGTTGTAGTGTATTTCTAATGTATTTTCGGACGACAACTGTACTGATTAAATGAAAATCATACAATCTGCTATCGTACAAGAAAATGTTTTGTGTTTGTCCGATCGAATAATATCCGGTATACTGTCGTGATGAGCTCTGGAAAGCTCTGTACTAATGATCCGATTATTGTACGATGGCTTTGAAATCTGTATTTTCCGTCCGATTTTCATATCGTCTGTACGGGCAATTAGTCTGTTAAATGTGTAATGCAGTATTAATGTATGAAAACTAGAGACTGAGATCATGAACAGGAAGGCACCTGGAAAGTTGTATAAATAGAATAGCTCAGCTCAGGTGGACAGCCAGAATTTAAAGGAAAACCGTTCCCAATAAATGGTTACTTGAAGCCCAATGATTGAACATTTTTGTTGGATTTATCCTATCCATACTCATCAGACAGTCAGCATCTTCCTATCCTAATCATATAGTACAGGAAACGATAATTAATTCTTAGACCATGGATTATATTCTGCTACCTTGCGGTGAATAGACACTGGCAAAAGCTTTGCTGGGACTACCCCCCAATGTATCCATATAACCCCGCTCAGCAAGGCTCCAGTATTTTGCAAGTGTTCCTTTTTGTCCTTTTGGAAAATATTTTTTCTATTTTACACCAGTTTTCTTTTCCTTCTTCAATGGGCACTTGTAGCAAGATCTGACTGCTTATCACCTTATGGCTTTCTAGCTGGTTCTGAATAAGTGTATATCTTGGGAACTGATAGCGAGGTCGGTCTGTTATGTTTGCTTCAGGCACTGATTCCTTCGTTTTTGGCGCTCACCTTGGCACATGGTGAAACAAGTGAGTTTAGCTGCAGGGTGCTATACACGCTCAAAGCCATGGTTCATTCCTATGGCTTCAAGGTCTTGAGGACAGGGTTTCTTTGTGGATTATTACCTGAATCTGTAATGCACACTACTGTATATCCTTTTATCCTACGAAACAAACCTCAGTGCTAAGCACAGGCAGCAGGGGTTTTAAAGGCACAGGTTATGGAGTAATCTACACTTTGTGTTTTCCCTGGCTATTGTCATTCTTTATTGGGCCTTATGGATAATGTTATTATAGCGTTTACCTATTTAAATTCAGCAGCCTTTTTTTGCACCTCACTACTTGAAGTTTCTTTCTGGTTAGTGACATAGTGCTTATAACTGCCCACTTTCACCCACAATCTTCCACCGATGACACAAGCTGATTGTTTGCTTTTTCACTTGTTGCCTGACATCTCAGAGACATAGCCACCAGAACTCTGTTTTAGTTCCTGGGTTATTGTAATTCCTTCATATTAGACATGGTGTACCCCCTCAGTCTGCAGCAGTTCAATGAATACCCCACTAGGGAAGCGCTTGC
Source organism: Aquarana catesbeiana (assembly GCF_042186555.1). Taxonomy (NCBI): domain Eukaryota; kingdom Metazoa; phylum Chordata; class Amphibia; order Anura; family Ranidae; genus Aquarana; species Aquarana catesbeiana. The sequence continues at coordinate 362,729,073 of NC_133327.1, read as the reverse complement.
CTTAGTCGTACACTTCTGCCTTTCCTCCCTGGCTATATTTATGGGTTATATCCGAAATCCACCGTTACATTTGCAGAAGGCAAATCCTTGTGTACTCTTTTTGCAAGACATTGCCCTTCTTCATCGCCCACTGTGTCCCTCTGGTCCTTCTCCCTCTCCATATCATACCTTGAAGGCATGTTACACAACCTACATTTTACCTCTCGGGTGGAGTCAGGACTGTCCTCTATCGCTATCTGCCACAACTGCCCTTAGGAATCAGCCCTCTTCTGTTTCCTCACAGGGTGGTCCCTTTTATGGTATTCCACCCTCCTCTCCCATTTGCTGGGTTGTTATTTTGCCTTTTGTTCTATTGTCCTCAGGAAACAAGTTCCTCCTCCCCTACCTAAGCCCATTCTCCCAGAAATGTTGGTGTTCTTGGGCATTTTAAAGCATCTACCACGTCTTTTTCTCTCACGTTTATATCGCCACCTAATCTGTTCATGTTTTTCAGTAACGTCTTTTTTTTCCAGATATTTGAGCCTCTTCTCATGCGTGTTAAGGCTGCTAGGCGATTCTGCTGTCAACTGTCTGTTCAGGCCTATTGACCCTTCCTGCTTTTTCAGTGGGCCTGTTGCTGCTGTTTTGGCTTTTTTTTTTTTTTTTTTTTTTTTTTAGCCCACCCCTCTAATTATTGCTTGGGGGATATGCCGTTGTCCACAAATAAATTCCTGTGTCCTGTACTGTATGATTAGGATAATAGGAATGGAATTTTAACCTATTTGTAAATTTCATATCTTGTATGCACAGGTCCCTCCCTTCTTTCCTTTGTGATCTTGTTATTTGCTAAAGAACTGGAATCTGACTGAATGGGTGGGGTTATATGGATACACCGGGAGCTGTCCCAGAAAAGCTTTTACTTGTGTCCATGCACAAGAAGATAGCGACATGTATCCCATGGCCTAAGGATCAATAAGGCTCGGTTCACACCTAAGACGGATCCGTCTCACAGCAGGGGTCCGGTGCGTCCTGGTTCACCGTTTCAGGTCTGATTTCAGCCCGAATTTTGGTCTGAATTCGGGGCTGAAATGGACCAAAAGACGCACAGGACCCGCTGCGGAGATATGTGAACCGGCTCCATAGAGAGCCGGTCAAAATCTCCTGCTACTGCGAATTGGATGCGGGATTCGCAATGGTGTGAACCCAGCCTTACAGTTTCCTGTGCTGTACTCCAAGATATGAAATTTTACAGCAAAATAGCCACTACTTTTAGACCAATCACTCAAACTGGCCCTCTTTTGTGACCAAATCCCCCTCTGTCCATCATGCAGCCTTAGTTGTCCCTCTTTTTGACCTAAAGTTTACATCTCTATCCTTTTGTAAAAAAAAAAAAAAAAAGTTCACATCTCTTTACAAAATGTACTATTTCACTATCGAAAGTGTTACACTGCACTAATTGTTTTATCCAACCTCTATATTGCTGCATTTGTTATTTTAAAATCCAATATAAAGCATAGGTAGAGGTCAAAAATTGCTTTCAAAGGTGTCTCTCGTTATTTTGGAAAATTGGGAGGTATGCAGTCAGTCATAAATTGAGTTCCATAAATCTTTATGTTTTACACTTTGTATTAGGTAACCTGGAAGAATAATTATATACTTTTGTTTCAGTGTTTCCAGACTTATATTTGTAAGGCACTTAGGTGGCATACTTACTATTGCCAACATCCGGGGAGGAGGAGAATATGGAGAAACCTGGCACAAAGGTTAGTAAATTTACCCTTTGCATGGATTGTCATTATATTAAAAGTAATAATAAAAAAAAAACTAAAACTAGTGTATGCATTTTGTAATCTGTCAAAACACATTTTTTGCTGTCTGTCCTGAGCATATATCAAGCAAATTATAGCAGTCTTTGATGCTGAGAATAATAGGGATCTAATATATTTGTTAAACAATTACTAAGTAATATATGAAGCATGCATGCCACAGGAATAGCACTATTCCAAACGTGTTTGTAATATATGAAAAGTATATGGAAGACACATCTGTCCATTAGGCCTCACGAATGAAGTCTCTGAATCAAAATATGTTTATCCCCACTAGCATCTTGTGTGTAACCTGCCCTTGTATATGCTCCTTATTGTTCCTATATCTTTCTAACAAGTCATGCTTCCACGTCTGTTTGTTAATAGAAATTTGGGGAAACTAAGAGGTCTGCTTACATTTTTTTTCACACAACCCTCTTTCAGGATTCATACATTTTTTCAACTGAATCCAATTAAAAAATGTGTTATTCTTGGGTGAAAGTTGTGTGACTCTTGGGTGAAAACATTCATGTATAAACCTCGAAGAGTTTCTGAAACCGCAAAATATACTCACATTTTTACTTTCCTATTTTTGATAGCTTTTGCTGTTTTTTTACACCTTAAAAGAGAAGTGTGGGATTTAAAAATAATAAACATTTATACTCACCTAGGTGGATAAAGCATTGATTCGATGCTGCAGCTGTTGTCCGCCTTCTATACCGAGAACTGAGTGATCAAGGACCACTGATTGCTCAGTTCTCAGGTCTGCTCCAGGTGCCGGTCATGCATATGGGCAGATCCCAACATTATTGTTGGGATGCCTGCAAAACCTGGACCAGCATTATGATGTCGGTCAACACCAGACTTTAGCCCCATGTCGGCTGAATGTGGGTCACGGGAGTGCAGAACTAAGTGCACTCCTGTGACCCACAGCTTTGGCCAAACTTCTCCTTTTAAGCTAGAAGGGTTGAACCTGAGAACCAATTTGTTAAACCGAATCTTGTTTTATACTGACACTTCTGTGCAATGGTATTTCTAAGTACATTTAAGGAGTCAAATTACTATTTCACTTTGTATTTTAAAAAAAGAATTTACATAATGGTCTGAAAAAAAATCCTAATTTCCATTCAGGGAATAGCTAATTATCTACATTCCATATTCAAGTTTTGGTGTACATCTTTGCATTTTGTTTCTCATTTCTTGATTGCACACCTGATGTTCTGACTACTGAACAGGACTGTTTTAGACATAATTGATTTATTTCTTTCATTGTGTCAGTAAACACTTGGGCTCATGACTCATTTCTTAAAATAGCACTTTTTGTTACAACTTAAGCAGTATCATTAGATATGAATTCTAGCATCCTGTAAAACAAGCCATATGATTGCCCAAGTAGAGTTCAACACTTTATGAAGATGGATAAAAGGTAATTTTAGCAAATAATAACTTGAGGATTTAGGGCCTGTTCACACTAGAATGCCTTATGGGAAACACGTGTTTCGTGCTGGTTTCCCGCACTGCATTTAAATCGCACCGCCCTAGTGATCTGCAGTTGGTGTCAGTGGAATGTTAACGACAACCCAAATGCAGGTGCAGTGCATTTTGCCCACACCAGATTGCTAGGTACAAATGTACCATGCGATACTATTGCAGTGCATTTACAAAAGTAGTGCGTGCACTACTTGCGTTGTAGTGCGATTTCAGCCCATGCAAAAATTACGGGCTGAAATCGCACTACGCAGAGCTGCATGTGAATTGCACAGAAACACGCAACGCGATTCACATGCAGTTCCTAGTTTGAATGGGCCCTTAGATTGTACGCTTGCAGAAGCAGGGCCCCTCTAACCCCCTTGTTTTGAATTTTGCTGTTTGTGTATTGTCTCCCTTTATATTGTAAAGCACTGCGCAAACTGTTAGCGCTATATAAATCTTGTATAATAATAATAAAGTGATTCTAAAGGCTATTTTGTTTCATTAAAATAAAAAAGGATGTTATACTTATATAGTTGCTCTGTGCAGTGTTATTGCAGAGAACGACCCTTACCTCCTCTTCCCTGCCAGTACTATTCCCTCCTCCTTCTTAGGTGTGCCTGTGCTGAGGGGGCACCTGTGCATATAGGCTCCTGAGCCAGGCCGTGTGCATCCATAGGCACACACACAGCAGCTTGCCCACCCCACATACACACAAGATTTGACTCGCAGTAACAGTGTGCTCTATGAGAGCAGGAAGAGAGAACAGCACTGCTGCAGACTGGGCAGCGCTGGATCAAGAAAAGACTCAGGTAAGTTTTTTTTTTGGGGGGGGGGGGGACTAGTAGTGGAGTGTGTTTTTTTTTTTTTTTTTTACCTTAACACAGTGAATGCATTATGGTAAAAAAAATGTTTGAACACAACAATCAAAATTTGCCCGGTCCCTGCTGTACCAGCTGTATTTTGAGCCATCTATGGTCAGCTTAAGTCCATTTTTCCCCAAAGCCCACTCCATTCTGCAGCCATGCCTTCTCTGTTCCCTTTGTTACTGTTAAAAGACTGAGCCTGCAACTTTCCGCAGCCACCGACTATCTCAGAAGAGAGTATAACATTAGTAACTGGCAGATTGTGTGAATTATAGTGGCTGGAGAGCAACGCTGTCATTCACAAAAAAATACAAGCTGACAATAGCACATGCTACTACATTTGTCTGAGAGAGATTAGTATAGTAGCTGCTGGTATGTGCTATTGCCGGCTTGTGTTTTTGTGGATGACACTGCTGCACCCAACCATTCACACAACAAAAACTGCCAGCTACTGCTGTAGTTATTTCCTCAGCACTAGCTGGCAGCTGCAGAAGGTTGCAGACTTAATCTTTTAACAGTAGCAGAGGGAGCAGGAGAAGCACAGCTGCAGGATAGAGAGGGGGCTGTGGGAGGGGCTCAGTCTTTTAACAGTAGCCAATGAGGTAAGGCTGCAAAATGGAGAGGGGGCTTCTAGAAGTTGTGGGCTCAGTCTTTTATCTATAGGAAGGGAGCAGAGGAGGCATGGACTGCAGGGAAAAGGGGGCTTCAGAATTGAGAGGGGGCTGTGGCTTCATTGCTTCCTGTACTTCTCCCATAGGAACAGTCATCATTTGGGCTTCTGTCTGGGGTGGAGCTACAGCCAGCATTGGCAGTAATAAACATTGCAGTTTATAAACAAACCACACCACAGATTTTAACGAGTGCTATATGTACTGGGTCCCCTGGGAGATTTAACAAGCTTTTTTAACTTATGTCGAGAGTTTCTCTTTAAATGTAAACTTCCAGTAAAATTCCAGATTTTGTGCGCACACACCCACTTTCCCAGGACTTCTTTTTTATTTTTGCCTTGCTGGAGTCCAATATGCCATCCTGTTATGCAAATTTTCCTGGTCATCAGTTAACCAATGTTTTAAAAACACATAATCCTTATTCTGTGATTTCAAATTGTAGACTTTCACCAACTCTGCCCATTTGAAAACCAACATAAGCACTGTAATTATCACTTCAATGATGCTATCTTATAATTATTCTATATTAATATTGTAATAAATACAAAAAATATTGTTCTCCATCTGAACACTATAAGAATTTTTATCTAGCTGTAAGACCAACTGGGTGTTTTTTTTCAGTTTAGCACTGTTTCCTGGATAACATCATAAAGTTACTGAAGTTTTGTGCTTTTTATTTCAGGTTGCTCTTTAAAGATTCAGTTTTAGTTAACGTATATGCGTCTGTTTTGATTTTTTGTTTTTTATTTCTTAGCTGGCTGTTTAGGTAAGAAGCAAAACTGTTTTGATGACTTCCAATGTGCAGCTGAATTTCTGATTAAGAAAGGATATTCCTCTTCTCGGAACATCACCATTAATGGAGGATCAAATGGTGGCCTTCTAGTAGGTAAGTCTATTTAAATAAATGGTTTACCTATACATGTGCTTTACAGTAAAATATTGTATGAGTAGGGAAGAGCTGAGCAGTTTTATAGCTAGTGACTTTTCTCCATATACTGAAAGCAGTTGAAAATGTCAGTATACACTCTAATTTGTCAGCTTGGCTTATTTTAAAATTTTTTACCCTTTTCTTTTTTGTTTTTTCTTTGTTACTGGGAACTGATTTATAACAAAACCTGTCAATTATTATTCCCTCTGTTCAATGAGAGTGCATTTAACTAGTCACTAAGGCAGTCTCATTGGACAATTAATGGCCATTGGCAAAGCTTACAAAGCTTAGCCATGAGGTAAGGGGAATTTAGAATCCAATAACACGTGAAACTAAGTCATAAATGAGCACACAATAAGGTTAATAACATTAATATTCGGCATTGTGTAATGTCTGGTTAAGTAGGACGTTGACTTTAAAATAAGTTTAAAATTGAGTACAGGTTCTCGGAAGTAAAAGGTGGTGGTGGCAACCATTCTGTCCCCGCCAGTGCCATGCTACATTCCTCTGCTTCTAGTTCTGCCCGCTTTGTTTTGCCTAGTTGGCGGCACTCATGCTGTAATCCTTGCGTCTGTGCACTGGAATTAAATTATGGTGATACCTGGCTATATTCCTAGCGTTTTACAAATGCTGGGACTGTACACTATACTGTGCATGCACCACAGTCTCTGTACAGATTTGAAAAATTGCTTGCAGGTTAGTAAGAGTGTTTTGCCAGCAGAGAATTTTAAAAAATCTTATACCAAAAGACCCTAAATGTGGGAAAAAAATGTTTAAGCTTTACCTCTGCTTTAAATTAAGCTGAGATTTTGTAGCTATATAATCCAGTTAAAGCTTTTTATGTGGTAAGAAAATGTGGTTGGAATTAACTTAGTGAAGATAAAGTGGACCTTGGGGAAGTACAAAATGTCAGAAGTTACACGTTGTGACTTCCCACTGGGTTTTAGTCACAAGTATGACTCTCTTTAGTATTATTCTGTAGCTTTAGTTTATCACACTATATACGTATTTTATAATGCAATATCTCATAAAAGTATAATTTACTAACAATAAATATGAGTGAATTACACATACATGAACTGTAGTATGTGGCAAATGATTCAAATTTCTTTTCAGCTACTTTTATGTCCTATATGACTCTGCAAGAGACCTTTTAGAGGGTTGGCAAGCCTTTCTCTGTTAAAGTGGTTTCAAAGGCTTCAGGATATTTTACCTTAATGCATTCTCTGCATTAAGGTAAAAACCCTTCTGTGCTGCAGTCCCCCCCATACCTACCTGAGCCCAATCTTGACCCAGCGCTATGTCGAAGAGCAGCCCTCTCCTCTCTCCCTCTTCACATGGCAGAATGGCTCCTGCTGCTGTCAATCAAATTATGTGACTAAGGAGCGGGGGGAGCGTGGCTAAACTATGCTGTCTGTATGTATAGACACAGGCAGTGTGGCTCAGAATTGGGCAAAGTAGGAAGTGGCGTCTTCACCAAGAAGAGAAGGTGCCAGGAGCGGCAGCGGGGAACCCAAGAAGAGGAGGATTGGGGCCACTTTGTTCCATTCTATTGCACAGAACAGGTAAGCATAAATCTGTTGGTTTAAAAAAAAAAAAAAAAGGTTTACAGTTGTCACTGTAAAAGAAATACAGTTGTCGCTTCTGCATGTAACTTGCTGATGGGACAATGAAGCAACACACTGATAAGTCATCAATATATCAAACTTGGTTCCCTCTTGTCAGCATGTTCTCTATATGTGCGGCAGAGACTGATTGGTTCCTACTATTGTTCCTCTCCCAGTTTGAGTGCCGCTATGCAGAGTGAAATAAAGACAGATTGTTAATTATATTAGATATATCAATAATACACAACTGCGTTAAATAGAATTCAGTTTTAATATGATCATTTCAAACTCTGTTCAGCAAGGTCCTTAACCTGATTTTTGCTTTACCTATGCCAAAGTAAACACTTTGCTACATCCTCATATTATGCAAAAGTAAATATATTGAGGAAATTGTACTTCTTGGTTTTAGAGATTATCTATGTTCTAATAATCCTTTATAGGAAACTAAATTAAAAAGTGTCTGATAATGCAGTGGCTATATTTTCGCTTCAATTCTGTAGGGAAAAGACCTACATTTTTCTGCATGACAGAATTACTTGCTACCTGAGCAGCTGATCTACACAATTCCTGCTTTGACATTCACTGTACAAGTTTCCTTTTCTTTATTATAAGGATCCTTGTGTTCCCCAAAGATTTAATTTCCATTGTTCCCTCTAAGAACAAGGCTATGAATTGTCAGTTTCCTCATTTTTATAAATGTGGTCTAAAAGTAAATGCACATTGTACATTTCCAGTGGGGATGAGCCGAACACCCCCCCCCCCCCGGTTCGGTTCGCAGCAGAACATGTGAACAGGCGAAAAATTTGTGCGAACACCGTTAAAGTTTATGGGACACGAACGTGAAAAATCAAAAGTGCTCGTTTTAAAGGCTTATATGCAAGTTATTGCCATAAAAAGTGTTTGGGGACCTGGGTCCTGCCCCAGGAGAAATGTATCAATGCAAAAAAAGTTTTAAAAACTGAAGTTTTTTCTGGAGCAGTGATTTTAATAATGCTTAAAGTGAAACAATAAAAATTAAATATTCCTTTAAATATCATGCCTGGGGGGTCTCCTTAGTCTGTCTGCAAAGTAGCGCATATGTTCATAACAGTACCACAGCAAAATGACATTTCTAAAGGAAAAAATGTAATTTAAAACTGCTCGCGGCTGTAATGTATTGTTGGATCTAGGCAATATAGATAAAAATCATTGAAAAAAACAGCGCGAGTCCCCCCCAGTCCTTACCAGGCCTTTTGTGTCTGGTATGAATATTAAGAGGAACCCTGTGCCAACATTTTTTTTAAAAATGGCGTGGGGGTCCCCCCCCCCAAAATTCATACCAGGCCCTTCAGGTCTGGTATGAATATTAAGGGGAACCCTGCGCCAAAATTTTAAAAAATTGGTGCGGGGTCCCCCCCAAAATCCATACCAGACCCTTATCCAAGCAAGCATCCTGGCAGGCCACAGGAGAAGGGGGGACGAGAGAACACCCCCCCCTCCTGAACCATACCAGGCCACATGCCTTCACCAAGGGGTCCCCCCAAAACACCTTGTGTGTACCCGATACCCATTCACATGGGGGGCTGGGATTTGGGGGCCTCCTTGTTAAAGGGGGCTTCCAGATTCAGATAAGCCCCCCACCCACAGACCCCACAACCACCGGGCAAGGGTTGTGGGGAAGAGGCCCTTGTCCCCACCAACATGGGGACAAGGTGTTTTGGGAGGCTCGGATAAGGGTCTGGTATGCATTTTGGGGGGACCCCCACGCCATTTTTTTTACCTTGGAGAGGGGTTCTCCTAAAAGGGGTTGTAAACACTCTGCATTAAACATATAATGCATTCTATGCATTAGGGTGAAAAACCTTCTTTACTGCAGCAGTGCCCCCAAGCATTACTTACCTGAGCCCCGAAATTCACACGTCAGGAACGAGCATACCAGCTCCGGCCGGTGTCTCATGTCCTGATTGGATAGAGTGATGGCAGCACAGCCATTGGCTCTCACTGCTATCAATCAAATCCAATGACACGGGGGTGGGGCCGAGTCCTACATTCGGCGTCTATTCCCTAGGGGGTTATACGAGGCAGGGAGGAGCCACGAGAGCCACCGGGGGGACGCCAGAAGAGCAGGTTTGGGGCCACTCTGTGCAAAACAAACTGCACAGTGGAGGTAAGTATGACATTTTTGTTATGTACAAAAAAAAAAACAAAGCCTTACAATCACTTTAACCACTTATACAGGTCATTTTCACCCCCTTCCTGCGCAGGCCAATTTGCAGTTTTCAGCGCTGTCGCACTTTGACAATTGCGCAGTCAGGCAACACTGTACCCAAATGCGCTATAAACAAAAGAAGAGCGACAAGTTTGAAAAAAAACACAATATTTTTTACTGTTTGCTATAATAAATATCCCAATTTTTTTTTTTTTTTCATGTTTCCTCATTTTAGGCCAATATGTATTCTTCTACATATTTTTGGTAAAAAAAAAATCGCACTAAGCATATATTGATTGGTTTGCGCAAAAGTTATAGTGTCTACAAAATAGGGGATAGTTTTATGTCATTTTTATTATTTTTTTTTTTATTTAATTTTTTTACTAGTAATGGCGGCGATCTGCGATTTTTATCGTGACATTGCAGTAGACATAACGGACACTTTTGACACCATTTTGGGACCATTCACATTTATATAGCGATCAGTGCTATAAAAATGCATTGATTACTGTATAAATGTCACTGGCAGGGAAGGGGTTAACACTAGGGGCGATCAAGGGGTTAAATGTGTTACCGAGGGAGTGATTCTAACTGTAGGGGAAGGGGACTCACAAGGGGAGGAGACCGATCTGTGTTCCTCTGTACTGGGAACACACCATCGGTCTCCTCTCACCTGACAGGACGTGGATTTGTGTGTTTACACACACAGATCCACAGTCCTGCTCTGTTATTGGGCAATCGTGGGTGCCCGGTGGACATCACGGCCACCGGGCACGAGCATCGGCTCCGAAGTGACGCGGCGGGCGCGCGTCCCCCAGATGGCTGGGAAGCCCAGGACGTCATATGACGCCCGCCCAGGATGGGAGATCCCTCCTGCGGACGTCATATGAATGTGGGTGGGATGTGAAGTGGTTAAAATCCATACCAGACCTTAAGGGCCTGGTATGGATTTTAGGGGGGACCTGGTAATGGACTGGGGGGGGACTCGTGCCGTTTTTTTTCAATAATTTTTATGTATATTGCTAGGATCCGGCAATACATTACAGCCGCAAGCAGTTTTAAAGGACATTTTTTTCCTTTAGAAATGTAATTTTGCTGCTCTCATTCGTTACACTATGTACGGCCACCATGTAAGCAGCCTTATATAGTGTGGGGCGTGGACTTAGCCCCCTGAGCCATGATTGGCCAAAGGCACCCTGCCTTTGGCCAATCATGGCTTTCACAACAAAGCATGCTGTGATTGGCCAAAGCATGCAGGTTAGGTGCATGCTTTGGCCAATCAGCAGCCGTCCAGTGCATTGACAATCTCGCAGTGCATTATGGGGCATTCCGCGGGTGCTCAAATTTCCTGTGAAAACCCCAAAATGTTCTAAATTCGGTGAACACCCGAAGTTTGACTCGAACATCGGGCTCATCCCTAATTTCCAGTACTCTCTTTTCCACTAGAAAGTCCAACGGAAGTATTTTCTTGTACATCCATTAAGAGACAGAAAAGTCATTCAGGTTTGGTTTATACTGCCCCATTCAGGAGGATTGGACACTGACAAACAAGAGAACCCTTATACACTGACAAACAAAAGAAATCTAGGCTAGCCCAGGATAACCTCTTATGCTTCAGTTTTTTGCTGGTGTCCCTGGAGGATAAATATCTTTTCTTTAGCCTGGAAAAGTCTAACCAAATTTTACTAATATAATTTTTTTCCATTTTCATAATTTTTTTCTTCAATTAAGACTCTTGCATCTCTTTCGCACACCAGTCCTAAGCCTGGTATTTGGAGTGCCATATCCAGATCCTACTGAACTGGACATTGCAGGACTACCCTGGAAGTGACCTTCGGCACTGGTTTCTGCATAAAAGTGCTTTTACTTGGATTACTGAACACCTTTGAAATTCCAACTGTCTGTTGGTTCCTAAATCTCTGTACTTGCTGCATGCCTACAGTGACTGCGGTCACTTCCGACCATCCAACCCCTAGCTGCTACACGCTCTTTGAGTTTCATGAGTACCTAAGGCCTTGCTTCATGGACAAACATCCTGGGAAGTTGTTTGCTACACCAAGTGTATATTAGCCTTGTGTCTGTGTGAAGAGGACTTTGTTAAAAAAGAGGTCTGCCCCCACTGTGGATCTAGTAGTGTCCTTTCTTACCAAAGCAAAAGTTTCAAACATATGTCCAAGAGTCCAGGGTTTTTTTTTTTAACTCTGTTTTATTAAGAATTTTGAGAATGATATACAAATACAAAAAAAAAATTTAAAAAAATAGTTAAATATTAAAGTTACCAGACTGGCACCAACAACCGGTCACCCTTAAACAAAATCACAACAGCCCCCCCACCCCCTCAAACACACAGAATTTTCAGATCCATATTTAATAAAGCATTCCGTACGCTTATATATGGTGTGGCAAACAAGGGGTTAATGACAGATCATGGCTGCTGTTTGTACCGTCTTCGACAGGGTTTTCAGATAAAAGTGATCACCTTTATAGGGCTCTGAAAATGCCCCCCAACAGTGCCCAAAGTGCTAACCACTTAGTCATTGTAATGACCTTATCTCATTGTTATTTACATCTAGGAAAGAGTATCCACCTGGGATCATTAAATTGCACTCTAGCAGCAGAATAATTTGATGATTCCATGTTTTTACTCTTAGGAAAGCATTTCCCCATGTCTGCAAATTACACTTGATGGGAAAACTTTTAATCAGCATTGTGACACTGGAAATTTCCTAAGTGTGATAACAACAAAATCCGTACCTGTAAACACTACCTATCATTTGAGTTGTGCACTGTATTTGCAGTGTATTCTGTTGCTCCCAGCAACTGCTTTAGGTGAGCGGGTTTCAGTTTGATTTGTGACACTGTTCTTTACAATTAATGCTCTTAGAGGTTCCCCTGTATTTTTTGTGTGCGCATATATATATATATATATATATATATATATATATATATATATATGCAAAATAAACCCATTATGCGGTTTTGTGGACAGAGGCCACCTTAGAGGATCGTTGCCTAAATGGCAACCATCCTCATCGCTTGCTGTAAAGGATATTTACTCCCGTCCCTAAATTGGGGGTAAAAAAAAAAAAAAAAGAAAATCGGACCCCGCAACAGCAAAAAAAAAAGGCTAAGTGCACACTACACAGGTGCTAGATTTCTCTATAACCTGCAGCTAAATGAGAACAAAATTCTGCCTGCTGATAGTGACATAACGCATTAATATAGGGGATCCATGTACAGTTGTATCCATGCAATCAAATCAGAAGCAATATTAGCTAACCAATACTGTGATAGCAATTAAAGATTATATCTTGACAGGTTTGCTCTAGGTGGTGTTTTTGGAACTTTTATAATTTAGAAGGAAATTATCCCAAGATATTCCAGAAGCAAATTTGGAAAAATTAAACATAGTTAATCAAGTATGAGCTTATGTCAATTAGCATAAGGGACGTGCTAGTTTTTTTAGATGCTTTTGAGCTGCCTGTGACCGTCTTTTTATTTCCTTCAGACATGTTTTGAGATTCTTTTACATTCCCAATTGGATGAAATTAGTTCTGATGCGAGCAAATGCCAGTGTATTTAAACCCTTATGGATTATTTGATGGTTCTGCTGCTGTTATAAAACACTTTTTTATTCAATGCATTATTTCTAAGCCTATTCAGCATCTAAAATATATATGTGTCACTGTTACTTTGAAGCTGCCTGTGCAAATCAACGTCCTGACCTTTTTGGATGTGCAATTGCTCAAGTTGGTGTTATGGACATGCTGAAATTCCACAAGTTTACTATTGGTCATGCTTGGACCACGGACTATGGCTGCTCAGACAAGAAAGAACAATTTGAGTGGCTATACAAGTAAGTTTTTTCTTCTTTCTATAATCTCTTTACTTTGTTAAAGTAGAACATCAGCCTAAATATTTTCTAGCAAAGGTTACAGCTTTTGTCAGATTATAATGCTTTCTGTGTCCCCCCTGGAGAGATTTTCTTGCAGTTTTGTCCCATTAACACACCGGGATGTGTGTGGAGACGTGAGGTATAATAGACTTGAGAGGGCTGTCAGCAGATTTGGCCTATTGCAGTTCAGAAACAATGTTCTGTCAGTGGATGGACTGCAACCTCTGCAAGCACCCCCTGAGCAACTAATCAAAGAGTATGAACTTTTTCATCTGATCACAATTGTTTGCTTGAGATGTGAGCAGTTCCAGGGGTGTCTGCTCCATACAGTGGGGCAAAAAAGTATTTAGTCAGCCACCAATTGTGCAAGTTCTCCCACTTAAAAAGATGAGAGGGGCCTGTAATTGTCATCATAGGTATACCTCAACTATGAGAGACAAAATGTGGAAACAAATCCAGACAATCACATTGTCTGATTTTTGAAAGAATTTATTTGCAAATTATGGTGGAAAATAAGTATTTGGTCACCTACAAACAAGCAAGATTTCTGGCTCTTACAGACCTGTATCTTCTTTAAGAGGCTCCTCTGTCCTCCACTCATTACCTGTATTAATGGTACCTGTTTGAACCTGTTATCAGTATAAAAGACACCTGTCCACAACCTCAAACGGTCACACTCCAAACTCCACTATGGTGAAGACCAAAGAGCTGTCGAAGGACACCAGAAACAAAATTGTAGACCTGCACCAGGCTGGGAAGACTGAATCTGCAATAGGCAAGCAGCTTGGTGTGAATAAACTGTGGGAGCAATAATTAGAAAATGAAAGACATTCAAGACCACTGATAATCTCGCTCAATCTGGGGCTCCACGCAAGATCTCACCCCGTGGACTCAAAATGATCACAAGAACGGTGAGCAAAAATCCCAGAACCACACGGGGGGGACCTAGTGAATTACCTGCAGAGAGCTGGGACCAACGTAACAAAGGCTACCATGAGTAATACACTACACCGCCAGGGACTCAGATGCTGCAGTGCCAGACGTGTCCCCCTGCTTAAGCCAGTACATGTCCGGGCCCGTTTGAGGTTTGCTAGAGAGCATTTGGATGATCCAGAAGAGGATTGGGAGAATGTCATATGGTCAGATGAAACCAAAGTAGAACTGTTTGGTAGAAACACAACTCGTCGTGTTTGGAGGAGAGAGAATGCTGAGTTGCAACCAAAGAACACCATACCTACTGTGAAGCATGGGGGTGGAAACATCATGCTTTGGGGCTATTTCTCTGCAAAGGGAATAGGACAGCTGATCCGTGTACATGAAAGAATGAATGGGGCCATGTATCATGAGATTTTGAGTTCAAACCCCCTCCCATCAGCAAGGGTATTGAAGATGAAACGTGGCTGGGTCTTTCAGCATGACAATGATCCCAAACACACCGCCCGGGCAACGAAGTAGTGGCTTTGTAAGAAGCATGTCAAGGTCCTGGAGGGGCCTAGCTAGTCTCCAGATCTCAACCCCATAGAAAACCTTTGGAGGGAGTTGAAAGTCTGTGTTGCCCAGCGACAGCCCCAAAACATCACTGCTCTAGAGGAGATCTACATGGAGGAATGGGCCAACATACCAGCAACAGTGTGTGACAACCCTGTGAAGACTTGCAGAAAACGTTTGACCTCTGTCATTGCCAACAAAGGATATATAACAAAGTATTGAGATGAACTTTTGATATTGACCAAATACTTATTTTCCACCATAATTTGCAAATAAATTCTTTCCAAATCAGACAATGTGATTGTCTGGATTTGTTTCCACATTTTGTCTCTCATAGTTGATGTATACCTATGATGACAATTACAGGCCTCTCTCATCTTTTTAAGTGGGAGAACTTGCACAATTGGTGGCTGACTAAATACTTTTTTGCCCCGCTGTACATAAACATGTACACTCAGCCAATATGAATATGCATATTTAAGCCACAGCGAGGAACAAGACCAAGCCTAAGACAAATACTGTCCCTCTTGGTATAATGTTCTCTGACAAAGTCCATACAAGACAAAATTAAAAATTACAAAAAACATATATTTTTGTGAAAGAAAAATGTGACACTTCTTCCAAAAAAAATTAAAATCATAGCACCATGTATTTTTGCTTTGTCAGTTGATTCGTTTTAGCTTGTAGGAAATCTTTGTTTTCAGAGGTACAAATTTCTGTTTGTCATTTAATTATTTTAGCAGAACAAGTAGCAATTATTATAGGAAATAGTAATCTGATAGTGGTGTATGCTGAACTCAGTGTATGGTAAGAAATGAAATGATAATGTGTATGGCTGGATGGAGGGAGTTTGAAATCTTATACGGTAAGCACTTATTGATTTGATTTAATGGTATACTATAGCACTGATACAGCAGGAAAGAATGCTACTATGCAGGAAGGAAAGTGATGTTTTGATAGTCCATGCATTTGTAATGTTGCTGTCTTCATTTTAGTATCCCTGATGGTAATTTGGCTAAACTGAGTTGGACGGGCACTATGAAAATTGTTGCTTTTTACAGCCTACAATGAGAAATCTTTTGTGTAAAATTACGTTGATTCAGTTTGACAGTACTGGCATCATAGTTGCTAATCATTTTTGTTTTCAGTTTGCTATAGTATAATTGTTATTTGATGGTATGCTAACCAAGTTTAGCTTTTATGTGTCACTGCACTGAGGATCCATATTTGGAGGCTTTTGTAGCTGCACCAGAATACCTGTTTCAATGGCACTTTCTGCCACTTTTCAAGTGGGTAGATCTTTGTATGTGTGTGTCAATAAATCTTGTCTCTTGAACGCAGCTTGAGTTGATCCCTTAATCCCTTAATTTTTTGAAGATGTTAAACTTACTGGCCTGTAGTTACCAGCTTTTTCCCCTACCATCCTTCTCATGGATAGATACAATATTAACCATCTGTCATGGGTAACTTTTGCAGTTAGAAGAGATTGATAAAAAAAAGATCAGTTAACAGTCCCACAACTATACCTTGAAGTTTTCTTAGAGCTCTGGAATGACTACTATGAGGCCTCCTTTGCTTCTAGAAACCCTAACGATTAACCTTCACTTCTAGAACCAATATGATCCTCCAACCTGTATTTATTTTTGTCATGTAGACTGAGCAAATGGTTTGCTTCATTTGGGTCTCTTTCAACATAAGATTTGTTCTGTCTTAATTTTTGTGATCGCATAGTATCTTTTCCTTCCATCACCAGGACCTGGAGCCAGGAAACAAATCAAAAAGAGAAAAAGCTATTTACACTTCTTCTTCTAAAAATGGTGTGCAGCATTCGTATAGGCAGATGGTGGGCAACATTTAAACCTTGCTCAGTGAATAGCCTTTCCTTCTTCTTTAACCACCCCATCAGTCAAGTCCTTAGAAACACAACCCCCCCCCCCCCCCCCCCATTTAGTTGTTACCCTCTAGGAACACAAATGCTCCTTATCAAAGAAAAATCCGCCCCCATTTCTCAATTTAAATAAATGTCCAAAAACACCTAAAAGGCAGGCTGGAACTGGAAGTGAAATATTCAATCACATGATGTATGTTAAAGCACTGAGAAGATGTGAACAGACCTTGGACTGCATTATTAGTGGGCCAAACCTAAAGCAAACCTGTGCCATTTGTGACAAAGCAACAGGTTTACTTTAATCCTCCCTCCCCAGCAGTATATACTTAGCTTTGTTTTGCTTTCTTGTTGCTGTGTTCAGCACCAGTACCTGAAGGAAATACCTAGTACAGCCGGGTATGGAGGAGCCTGTTTCACTCCATGTAACAGTGCATGGCCAACCTGAGCTTTTTCACATGAAGTCCAGAGCCCTATGTGAGGCTGAATTCACTGGCAAGTCTTAGCTTAGACAGTGGTAAGGGAGCAATAGAAAGGTAAGCATTTATTTCTGTGGAGGTCTCTATTAAAGTAATTCATTGCTGTGCCCTGCATGGAAAAAACACAGATTCTTTTTAAATCCCAGCGAAGAGAGACTTATAGATAGGCCAGGGCGCTATGATGATGCGGTGTAGAAGAAATGTTAGGCAAGGAATTGGGTTCTATAGCTTAGAAAAATGTAAATCCTAACTTATAGAGCACATATTAAAGCTCTGTTTGGAGGAATGGTGGAGGCTTATGTTAAAAGCAAATTTCCACATTGAGTTTTCACAAAAAACATACCAGTAAATATGTTCAATCAATAAGAAACTTGTTTGTAGTGCCTCACAATTAAGTGGCTAATAAATACTATTATTTCTATTACTGCACGTAATTTCTAAATAAGGTACAGGCAGTCCCCCGGGTTACAAACAAAATTCTGTAGGATTGTTCTTAAGTTGAATTTGTATGTCGGAACAGGTACATTTTTTAAGTGTAGCTCCAGCCAAAAAAAATATTTTTATGTTTTTTGTTTTTTTTTTGGCTAGCATAATGAAGGGTCAACAACCCTGTTCTCTCTCTCTCTCTCTCTCTCTCTCTCTCTCTCTCTCTGTGTCCCTGTTCAGAAGATTTCACCTCACTTGTCCATGTGACAATTGGATTTTGAACATTTTTGGTTGTTGTGGAAACAAGGTGAATTCACCTTCCTAGGGGTAGATTTCCTCTCACTTCCTATTGTCTCCTTCCATTTGTAAGTGTCATATGTAAGTCGGATGTTTGTATCCCGGGGACCACCTGTATATTACTACAGTTGCCATGTATGTTTCTGCCACAGTTACTAACTAAAAATTTGATTTAAAAAAAATCTACATCTTATGTGAGTTCTTTTTTTTTTGTTTTTTTACTTTATTGTCTTGGTCGCTACCTTAATCTCAATTCTGAAAATAGTAAAATGGGTCTTAAAGTGATTATGCTGCTAAAATAAAAATAAAAATTCAAAGCCACCTGCAAAGAAAACTCCTCTCCTGCTGCCCGCGCCACTGATCTCTGCAGTAATAAAAAAAAAACCTCTGGCTAAGAATGGTTCAGAATCGGACAGTGTCAATTTTTTGGTTCAGTGCCACCCTCGCCACCAGTTGTTGCTATGTTCTATAGTGACTCAGGGGGTGGCAAGAAAGAAACCACAGCTTAGGCACTTATATAATTTTTCTTTTAGGAACCCTTTAAAGTTTTTTTGTATAAGTAATTTTAGCATGATATTTCTGTTTGATTTCCTTATAACCATGTTTTTCTTACATTCTAGGTACTCACCACTTCATAATATCAAAGTGCCTGATGATGGAAAACAGTACCCATCCACATTGCTTCTCACAGCTGACCACGACGATAGAGTTGTCCCTTTACACTCTCTGAAATTCATAGCCACTTTACAGCAAGTTGTGGGCCAAAGTCCAAAGCAGCACAATCCCCTCTTCATCCATGTAGACACCAAAGCTGGCCATGGGGCAGGAAAGCCAACTACTAAAGTGATTGAGGAGGTTTCTGACATGTTTGCCTTCATTGCACAATGCCTGAACCTTAGTTGGATAGAATAAATGAAACTGAGCAAGTTTCCATTTTTATATAAGGGCTTTTATGTCACATAAGAAACGTCAATGTGATTTCCTAGCACATCTTTTACATCTATCCTTATTACTTGAGGTGAATGAAAATATTGGAATCATGTGGGTATCAGCCAATGAATCTTTGTGTTACAATGTTTTTGAGTTTTATTCATGGTTATACTGTAACTTTGTAAGCATATTTTGTCCACACAACAAATATGAAATTTAAATGACCTAAACAATAATGGTGCATATCAAATAAAATGATTACCTTTACATTTTGTGGTATACAAAACTTACTGTTCATTTACTTTTGCTATTAATGTTTTCACATTTGTTTTATTATTCTATAAAATTATGTGGTGTAAATTTTAAAAAATTATATAGTCTACTCATTCTTTTTGTTTAAGTCCAACATCCAGCTAGATTATCGAGAATTTATTAATTTAGACCTAATCTATTGACTGGGTAGTTATGGGGTGGAAGCTACTGCTACAATGATTGACAATGATTGGCTATTATACTTAAAGACTGTATCTACTTGTGCATGTGGTTTTCTGCTTCCTACTTGCATAAAGGTTTGATTTAGACAAAAAACATCTGGGTCTTTCAAATGTCGCATGTATGGCAAGTTCTGTAAAAGTACATGAAACTCCGTGTTGTATCAGCCAAACTTTTCCCAGGTTACCATTATCTTTGTGGCAAATGTCACCAGTTTAAAGATGGATTAAATTTTTTCTGAAATAAAGCTCTATAACTTTATCAGTGCTTCTGCACTAACCATCACACCTCTACTGCTTAACTTCCCAACAGAGCCATGACCCAGTCAATGTTTACATGCTTGGCAAATAAATACTCTTTAGTGCTGGCGGAATTAGGCTATGCAGTCTTGATATACAGATCTATTCAAGGTAAAAGTGATGCAGTGCACAAGCATGGCCAATACTGAAGAGGCTTTCGCCAACAAGGATGCAGATATGCTGATGTGTGGGTGGGAATTAGTGCATTATAGCTTAGGAAACCAGATAAGTAGAGTTGTGTCAGTTTAGAAAATCCTGAACGTGTCCTTTAACAAAGTGAGCAGCAGACAAGTAAGAGAATTAAAATGGTAACTCTGCAATGGCTTATTTTTTATAAACAGAGCAATGAACACTGCCACAGTTGCATATATCATCACAGGAAACAGTATTTAATTGTTACTCTACCATGTAACACAATTTATGTTCAGTTTTTATTACATTAAAAATATTCCTACAACTGAAATTTTCAACGTTTTTTCATTAACAGAACTGTGGGCTAAACTGAGTGTGGAGTTGACAGGGCACCCCATAGGAACAATTACAGTTTGTATACTTAACAGGGACCAAAATTTATGTAAAACAGTCTATACGTTTAACATACAAAGTATGTTAATGTATTGACTGTTCTTCAGATAGTCAACCAATGGGGTAAACAGAATCTATATTGCAAAAGACTAGGCTGAGGGTCCAGCCAGAAGTATGGCATACAGTATTGTGTAGATTTAAGGACTGTCATACTGGGAATAAACTTGTCACAGTGTGGGATCAGGCACAGAGGCCAGTGGCTAAATGAATACACAAGCAGATCCCCGTAGCGATAATGCAAGTTCACCCAAGGCGCAGGGTCTAAGCTCTAGCTAGTCTTCACCAGAGCTCCTGAAGGTAGAAATGGGTTTAGCTGTGTGCTAATGCCAGGTTGTGGCCCTCTGGATTGCCCCAGCAGGAAGAGAGCAAACGGGGGTCAGGTAGCAGATGCGACAAATAGGGAACAAGCAGAAGTGTAGTCGATGAACAAGCCAAGTAGTAACCAGATGGAATCGGCAGAAGCGTAGTCGATGAACAAGCCAAAAGGTCATTAACGAGTAATAGCTGAATGGAATTAGGTGGAAGCATAGTTGATGAACAAGGGAAGGGTCAATAATGAGTGGTAGCAGCAGGTATGCAAAGAGCAAGTTATCGGCTGGAGAGAGCACAATAATCTGGCAAACAGGAAGTGCAGAGATATGGCTTAAATAGGAAATTCATTGGATGAGCAAACAGACTAGGTATAAAGCAGGAATGTCCACAGGATCAGGGACGGAGCTGTCTAGCATTTCAGGTGGCACAGCGAGAAGAGCCACAGCCAGAAACCGCAGAAGTCCCATATTCAGATCCGAATTCTGATAGTACTCCACTCAGTCCAAGAAGGCCCATGGATGTCTTTGGGCCACGTTTTTGAGGAAACCTATGGTGGAATTCTCTTGTCAACTTGGGGGGGGAATGATTTTTCTCCCCAGGTTCCCAAGAATTTTCCACTGCACCATATACTTCATCTTGAACCAGATATTGTAAATTGTCCCTAAATATCCTGGAATTAAGAATTCTTATAACCACAAATTCTTCTGTACCTCAACGGGTGGAGGGGTGAAAGAATTCTTCCAGAAAAAGGATTTTTATGAAACAGTTTAAGTACTGATGTGAAAGAAGATGAATCTTCATACTGTCAGGAAGTTTTTAAGCAAAAGCTGACCCGGATTGAGTGGAGCAGAAATCTGGAGAGGTCCCACAAACTATTCACTCAACTTAGAACATGGAACATGAACCTCCAAATTTTTGGTAGATAACCAAACTTTGTCACCCACATGAAAAGTAGGGAGTGATCTGCAATGTCTGTCAGCAGCCTTTTTGTAATATTACTGAGCCTCCTTCAAAGTAACAATTTCTCCTTTATTTCCGGTACTATAGTTAATCTGCTAGTAACAACAGAAATTGGAGTTGGGAAAACATACATATTGGATGATAACTAGCATTTAAAAAAATACTTTTGAGAAGTGGAACTATGCTCAGGTTTGTTATACGAGAACTTCGCTGTTGGAAGATAGTCCACCCAGTTGTCTGATCTTGTTCAAATCCCAGTAGTCAATGCATGGACGCATAGTGAAGTTCTTCTTTTCAATAAAGAAAATGTTGCCCCAGCAGGAGAGATAAAGTTGTTTAAATTCTCATCAAGCCATTCCCTGAGAACCTTCAATTCAGGTTCTGATAGAAAATAAATGTGACCAAAGTGATATATGATCAACATTCTTTTCACAGATATCTGAGAAGTATTAACCACTTACCGACCGGCTCCTGTACACATACATCGGAACTTTAAAGATGGATATCTTGGTAACGGCAGCAGCTGCTGCCACAACCGAGGTATTCATCTTTTCAGGAGCCGGTCATGTTTACGACAATGGTGGTCTCTGCGGCGGATTCGCCGCAAGATCACCGTTATCAGCGGCGGGAGGGGGGTGGCACCCGCCGCTCTCCAGCGCCCTCCGCCGCTTACCAGAGCCGTTGGTAGCGACGGAGGCAATCGGGACCTGTCATATCTGTAATATGGAGACGAGTGAGGGGAAGATGGCCCCCACCAGTCTCCATATCATAGGAAGGCCGGAAGCAACGTCATAACGTCAGCTCCGCTCGTACATCTTAAAGGGCCATTTTTTTGTTATTATTTTTTCAAATGACAACATTTTTTTTTTTTGCATTTAAGTCCAAATATGAGGACTTTTTGACCCCAGATCTCATATTTATGAGGACCTGTCATGCTTTTTTTCTATTACAAGAGATGTTTACATTCCTTGAAATAGAAATAAAAGTGATACAAATTAAAAAAAACGGTGAAAAAATAAATAAAAGAAAGTAAAATAAATAAGAAAAAATTTTTTTTTTAAAGCGCCCTGTCCCGACGAGCTCGCGCGCAGAAGCGAACGCATACGTGAGTAGCGCCCGCATATGAAAACGGTGGTCAAACCACACATGTGAGGTATCGCCGCAATCATTAGAGCGAGAGTAATGATTCTAGCCCTAGATCTCCTCTGTAACTCAAAACATGCAACCTGTAGAATTTTTTAAACGTCACCTCTGGAGATTTTTAATGGTAAAAGTTTGACGCCATTCCATGAGGGGGCGCAATTTTGAAGCGTGACATGTTGGGTATCAATTTACTTGGTGTAACATTATCTTTCACAATATAAAAAAAAATTGGGCTTTACTGTTGTCCTATTTTTTATTCAAAAAAGTGAATTTTTTCCAAAAAAAGTGCGCTTGTAAGACTGCTGTGCAAATAAGGTGCGAATAAAGTATTGCAATGACCACCGTTTTATTCTCTAGGGTGTTAGAAAAAAAACAATATATTATGTCTGGGGGTTTTCTAGTAATTTTCTAGCAAAAAAAACAGTTTTAAACTTTTAAACACCCAAATCTCAAAACGAGGCTAATCCTTAAAGGGGGGTTACGGCAGCTATTTTTTGTTTTTTTTTTAAGTCAGCAGCTACAAACACTGTAGCTGCTGACTTTTAATAAGGACACTTACCTGTCCAGCGAGCCCGAGGCGGATCCGTCCATCGGATCAGCCGCCGGCGCCTCCATCCTAACTAAGGGAAACGGGCCGCTCGCCGAAGAGGAGGAAGTGCCGCAGAATAGGAAGAGGCAGATTAGGAAGACTGCCTAGCAACAGGGGTTTCAGGTAAGTAAAAATAAATTTAAGAATTTTAATGCTATTTTTTATTTTAGGGTGGCCTTCCACTTTAAGTGGTTAAAACAGCATCATTTATTGCACAAGATTAAAAACACTTACAAGATATAAGTGGGAGTCATGCTCGTCATAAATATGTAGTCCTGGCAGCTCTACTGCATCCCACAGGCTCCTCGCACGATCCAGGTAGCTGGGAAAGGTTCTGGTGTGATGTGCTGAATAGATGTACATTCAGTAAAACCAGGAAGTAGTCAGCTCCATGCTGTCCAGCCTGAACCGGAAGAGGAAATGATGTCACCAGCGGAAGGAAGAGGTCAGGACTGTCTCTGTGGAATAAAAGGCTACACGCTCAAAGCTCACAGCTCCTTCTACTGGCCTGAGCATCATTAAATACACCCTCCTGGGCAAGACGTCCACAGCCGTAGAACTACAACGGTCAGCAGACCAAAGGCAATGAAATGAAGGAATTTTTGGAAAAATTGTAGATTATAAATAGTTGGGCTTACAAAGGTTGACAACTGATGCAAAACAGCACATATTGAATTTAAAAAAGGCCAAAAATCAAACTAAGGCTCGGCTTCCACTAGTGCGACCTATCATGCGACTTGGGACTACAAAGTCACATGACAAGTTTTTTTTGCCGTGATTTTGATGCGACTGTGGGTAGTGCCTGTGTATTCTTGAGGTCTATGGACCTCAAGTTGCATCAAAGTGGGACCAGAGTAGTGCAGGGACTGCTTTGAAGTCGCTGCAACTTGAAGTCGCACAGATGTGAACGGTGCCCATTGGAAGTCATGGAATGACTTGTCGTGCGGCTTTTCAGTCCCAAGTCGCATGATAGATTGCAGTAGTGGAAGCTGAGCATTAGTTTGATTTTGGCCTTTTTTAGCTCAATTTATGCTCTGTTTTGCATCAGCTGTGGAAAAGGTGCATGCATTAACATCTACTGTAGCAGTATCTTGGAAACATAAGTCCTGCACTTGTCTCTGCAGACCAGGTATATAGCCATTTCACTGATGGGTAACACCAAACTCTTGCAACTCAGCAATTTGGTGCCTGAAAAGGAGCCACAACAGTTGCTATAGCATCTTCCATATTTGTGGCCAGATTATTCTGTCACAATCTGAGATCAGACTCAGAGGCCAGTGGCTGTAGCAGTAGAGAGGTTCACACAGCAGTCAGCTGAATAAATACATAAGCAGATCTCCCTAGCGCGATCTTGCTGACTTACCCAAGGTGGAGGTCTAAACGCTAGCTTGTCTTCACCACTGCTCCTGAAGGTGGAGATGGGTTTCATTATGGGGTAATACCAGGTCACGGCTCTCTGGATTGTTCCAGCAGGAAGAGAGCAAGCGGAGGTCAGGTAGTGGATGAAGCAGATAGGAACAAGAATAGTCAATGAACAAGCCAAAAGGTCAGTAATGAGTAGTTGATGGGATCAGGCAGAAGCAGAGTTGAAAAACAAGCCAAAAGGTCAGTAACAAGTAGTAACTAGATGGGATCGGAGGAAGCATAGCCCATGAGCAATCCAAGAGTCAATAACAACTGGTAGCGAATATAAGGACAGCAGCAGGTATGCAAAGAGCAAGGTATCAGTTGGAGAGAGCACAATAATCTGGCAAACAGGAAGTGCAAGGACCTGGTTTAAATAGGAAGTTCATAGGAGGAGCAAAGAGTCCAATGTTCAACAGAGAAGGTATAATAAAGCAGGAATGCCCATGGGATCAAAGAAGGAGCTGTCCAGCATTTCCGAAGGAACAGCGATGAGAGCTACAGCCAGACATCGCACAGGTCCCATGTTCAAATCCGAATCCTGACAAAACTATAAAGGGTATATTGTGTGTGAATTTTTTTTTAACTGTTCTATATTTTTCTATAAATTTAGTATCGCATCGATAAAACGTTGTTAGGGGTGTTAGGTGGAGGTTTATGAGCAGTTGAGTGTTTTTTTTCAGCTGCCCCTGAACTCTCCTCTATGTTATGTTATCAGTACATGTATACAGGGCTGTTTATAATCGTTTCTAGGCAGTTGAGTTTAGAAGCATTTTTTGGAAAGCAAAAAAATGCGTTCAGGACGGATGTTCAGAGGCATTTGTAACGCCAAACGTCTGTAATAGCTTGTAAACGCAGTAACTCGCGTTTAGCCGCATTTCATTTACAGGCATTTTAAATTTTTGACTATTTTGGAAAAGAAAACGCATCTAAATGCAAACGCAGCATGTAAACGCGGCAAAACAGACATTTTGAAACGTCAATTACTATCTGTCAAGTTAAATCCTTCAGGGGAGGTTGTAAAATGTCTCGTTCCATTGAGGATGAGCTCAGACGTGTTTGCAAATGGCACGTGCAGAGCCCACCAGAATGTCGGCACTGCACAGCACTAATCACAGGCAGTGAGACTGTCCCGATGTGCGATGTAGAGATCAGCAATGTCTCGCTGCCTGTGACTAGCGCTGTGCAGTGCCGACTTCCTGGCGGGCTCTGCACATGCCGTTTGTGGACACGCCTGAGCTCATCCCTAGTGTACGTTATGCCTAAGAGATTGCACACTGCTGTTTCAATGCTGGATTGTTTTCTATGTCATGTAAAGGGGCAATTTTTAATATAAGGATCGAGTTGTGTTTTTGGTATTTTGCTATATGGTTTTCTATTGTCTTTTGGCATCCATGTTTATCATTACCCTGATTAAAACGAGAGTGGGTAGAGTAAAATGTGTACATGTTTATTCAAACAATATATTAAAACATACAAAATTAAAAAAAAAAAATTGAACACAGAGCACTGTGTCCTAGACAGTTAGGCTCTAAACTAACAGATGGAGTGACCTTTGGAAAATGGCCAATGTCAACGGTAACATATACCATCTGTGTGTTAAGTGCTCAACATGTTTCGCGGAAAAGACCACCGCTTCTTCAGGAGCTTGTATGGTAATCTAGAGCAATCATCACATGTAATACTATAATAAAGAGTGGAGATCGAGAGCATTGGTTACAACATAGTTAGATATTCTGTAATACATATGTGGTGAGATGCAATGTACACTGTCTTACCCAAAACGAGGTCAAAAAGGCATCAGCCTGGAAATTACGTGTCCATCCTGGCGAATGCGGGAAACCCATACCATGGGATCACACAAAGTCCTCCGTCTAACGTGATGTGTCAGATATTTATATAACACAAACGGTGTTTACAAATATATGTATTTTCTATATAAACACGTATGACATACCGTAGCAAGGAATGCAGAGCATCTGAGGCATGACCTCTTAAAGTTGGAGCTAGGCCATGGCAGGAAAATTCTATTACAGGACTAATAGATCACTGCATAAACTGTTTTTTCCTCTTTGCACTAAAGCTCAAAAGAATTCAGGTAATGTGGATTGGTGTTATATCTTCATGAAAAATCAGAGTTCCTCAGAGAGAAGACCTTTTGTAATCTTTCCAGACCAAAATCCAACTGAAAAGCTATGGCATTATAATAAGGAAGCTCTTTAGGCAGCATATACTAAAAATATAATTAGTAATATCATTAAAAAAATGTAGCTGCAGAAACAGGACACTAACTACTGGATAGATAGGCTGTTATGTTACATGATTTGATTGCAGTTGTGCAAATAAAAAAGGTTCAATTATAGTTTAAACAAGTGGTTCGAAACCTTAAAGGAGGAGATCCACCTTTGACCTTATAATGATCTACGGTATGTAAAATTAAGCTTCTGTAAAGTTCTACTGTAACAAAAATATCAGATTATAGGCTATTTTCAAAGAGAATGGATAGCAGAGATGAGATAACTTTTAAAACAAAGATACCAATGCACCCACACTGCATATGTTAGATGCTCATTAAATCCAGGGTGGTGAAGATGAGTCTGTAATACTTACCTTCTCTCTGGTCCAGCAGGCTCCCTCAATTTGTGTGACTTGTCCACCGCAGCTTCCTCTGCAAGCTGCTTCTGACTTTGGTCACAATATATCTGCTAACACTAATTGAATAGGAAGATATTCAGAATATGGCAGAATAAAACAGATCATAGGCCACCTGTGTCCAAGAAAAAATAGGGCAGTGACTGGTGGCTATCCTAATTCTTCCCCATGTACTGTATATGCCCCAGCCATTACTTTGAAATTAAGTTTTAGTATTGTGGTTTCTCTAACCTATGTGATGCCCTCATACTGTTTGTAGTAATTTATCTGGCT
The DNA here is from genome assembly GCF_042186555.1 of Aquarana catesbeiana. Taxonomy (NCBI): domain Eukaryota; kingdom Metazoa; phylum Chordata; class Amphibia; order Anura; family Ranidae; genus Aquarana; species Aquarana catesbeiana. Next base: position 362,701,453 of record NC_133327.1, on the reverse strand, counting down.
GAGCCAAAATCGCCATCAGTGTAATGATTTACTCACTTCCTATCAGAAATTGAATAGATCATATTTAATGGGATGGGGGCTCTGGGTTTAAATAAGAAAAACAATTGAGTACTGTCTGTGATACTTTTTCATTTGCACTAGTATCCAAATGTTCAGGACAAGCTTTCAGGGTGTACTCCCTTATTCATAGTCCAAACAGTACTAATACACAGTTTTACAGAATGTTAAGACAATCTCTGAGGGAGAAAAAACATTTGCTTTAAAAATAAAAAAATAGTTTACTTCTACCCTGGACAGGAACTGATGTCATGATGTCGCTCTGGTCCTCCAAGGCTATAGAGGCAGTCAGAGACGATCTATTCTCTCACTGCCTCTGTGACCAGCTGGCGGCATAGTTGGATGGTTTCTTAGGCGAGCAGGCTGGAAATAATAAGTCCAAGAGGCCACAGCAAGCAGCGGGGTGGGGGGGGGCATTCCTTTCTGCTGCTTCGGAAAGCAATCAAGTGGCTAATGAGCCGCTTGGATCGCTTTCATGAGAGAACCAACTGCTGGATGAAAAAAAAGATACTGGGGTTATGGCTGATAGCTTTAACCATAACCCCAGTAAACCACTTGCAAACCACAACATATAAATACATTTTGGCAAGTGGTTAAAATTACAACTAATATATACTAAAAAAAAAAATTAAATTTCTTAATTTTCAAAAAAAAGGGGTCCTTTGGGGGGTGTTTGTATGTTCTTGCCATTTTAGGGCCTCAAGAAATGAGGCAGTCAGTACATCAGCATAGATACATTTTCCAATTACATGTACCATAGTTTGTAGACTAACTTTCACACAGACTGCATAGGATACATCTATTTTTTTTATTTTATTTTATTCCAGCAAGATACATTTTGGCCCAAATATATGAAAAACAATTTTTTTATTTGCAGGTTCAGAAACAAAGAAAAATGTTTTGTTTTAGTTTTTTTTTAATTATTGGTCTTTTTTTTTCATATATAACAAAGGATTAAAAATAAATCCGGACCGGAAGCCGACCTAGATGGACGCCTGAGCCGTCTGCTCCTCCTAAGCCCGCAGCTAAAAACCTTTTTGGGGACGTTTCGTTACAAACACATGGGCAGATCTAAAGCCCCCCGAACCGCTAAAGCGAGGGGGTCATCACAGCCACCACCCGGCTCATCAACGGACCTCCGGTCCTTCTTTTCACAGAACGACGGTCCGTCTGGCAGCACAACTAATATGGCGCCGGAGGCCGCGGCGGCCCGCTCCAGGCTCCCCACGCAGCTCTCCCAGTCGAACCCGCACCGAGACTCGGTCAGCTCTCCACCAGCTTTACAACACCATACAGGCACCTCCTCTCCACAGGGAACGGTGAGCATGATTAGCCCGGATTATCCCGGGACCTCGCCACGTGATCCCCCAGCCGCCATGTCTGACCCCCCTCCTTCTCTATACACTCAGTGCTCAGAGGCCTTCCCGCGCCTGCTGCGGACAGCCTCAGACCCCTGCTTGACAGGGGATATCCCGGAATCCCCATCATCCTCTGAGATGTCAGCGGACTTTCCGGCTCTACCAGGCCCAAAATTCCCGGCATCCAACACCTCATCAAGGCCGGACGATTCCGCCTTCAGAACCCACACGCCTGGCTCACCCCCACCTAAAACGCAGAGACTTTCGTTCTCTCAAGCACTGAGCACAACCAAAGAGCAAGCCACACGCTCTGCCCACACAGACCGAGGGGAACCAGCTCCTGTCCCCCACTGTCATGCTCTGGAAGAGATTGAGATCCCCATACATATCCGGGAACAACCCTGGGGAAACAGATGGACTGCATCCCCACAAACCATACCTACCATGAGGGATGAAGCTGCATCTCAAGTGCAACACCAACACACAAACAAGCGAATGCCACAACAAATCTCACTACCAACCACCCATCACCCATTCCCCAGTGAATGGTACACCTATCTACAAGCGATGCCCACCAAAGATGACTTAAAACAGTTGATTGCAGATGTGAAATCCACCTGTCGTTCAGAAATACAGATAATACAAACAGGCCTCAAACACCTAGCTGACAGGGTGGAGATGGCCGAAGAAGAAATTCAAGAAACTAAACTAGCAGTCCATAGGACTCAACTTCAAGGAGCAGACCACCGTATCCAACTAAGAGAAATGCAGCGCCACCTCGAGGACTTGGATAATAGAGGGCGCAGAAACAATATTCGAGTACGGGGTGTGCCGGAAACAGATGGCCCGGAAGACATCCACAACAAACTGCAACACATATTCAACAACCTACTTGGAGAACCCTTAACCAACCGTATCGACATGGACAGGGCCCACCGAGCCCTCCGCCCCAAGAATCTTACCTCCAAACCGAGGGATATTATTTGCAGAATAAGTTCATACCCCTTAAAAGAGGACATTATGCGTCAATCTCGCCTGACACGTAAAATAACCTTCCAAGATGCACACCTGCAACTGTTCCCAGATCTCTCCTGGATAACCCTACAGAAGCGCAGACTTCTGCAACCTCTTCTACGCATCCTCCAGGAAGAAAATATCCCCTATCGTTGGGGATTCCCCTTCACCCTTACAGCCAAGAACCAAGGCAGATCTGCCGTTCTACGGTATCCAGAGGATCTAACCAACTTCTGTGACGCTCTGGGGATCAACCCTCCTCAACTACCGGACTGGGACTTAGTAACCACTCCACCACCGCCGCCTACAACATGGCAGAAGGTTCCCCCCTCTAACCGCAACCGGAGGGAAAACACCCCTCATAAGAGTTCCAAATCCAGAAACGGCTGACTCGAACACTTTTTTCCCTTTTATCTTTTACTGGGTCCTTCAATTTATAAATACTCAGCCACTGTATTAGGCTGATGGATCTATCCTGGACATTTTATTCACGTAGTCCCCAATCTTTTTGCTCCAGTTTTTTCATTTTTTCATCTCTAAGTTTGATCTTGTTTCACTATATGGGCATGTCTCCGTTGAGGCTTGGGAGTGAAGATGTTTTCTCCCCTTAGGTCACCAACCCCTCCCCTTTACTTAAGTGATGACTGTCACAATTGCTTTGGTAATATTTTGTTGTATGATCAACCCAGGGCTCCCTTGCACCCGTCGGGCCGGCTTTGTTAGAGCACGGCTGGGCGGATCCTTGGGAAACCGTACTGACCTAGGTCCATTGACCTCTCAAGGTCAGCTGACAGCACGTCTTAGGCTTTACCTTGTTTTGTTTAATACTAACCCCTGTCTCTTTTTTCTAGTCTCACCCCCTCTTACTCTATACCCCTTGTCCCTGAGTGACTCTCCACATGGACCGCAAGCTAGGTCCGGACCCCTCGCCGGGGGTGACCCGCTTCCAGTTCCGGGGTCCATGGCCGTCGTCTTCAATCCAGGTAACATAAACACCACCCCTTTCCCAGCTAAAGACTATGGCTAGGATATTTTCATTAAATGTCCATGGACTAAACTCCAATAAAAAGAGGCATCTAGCGCTGAAGGAATTTAAACAGTCTGGCGCTGATATTATTTTTGTCCAAGAGACACACTTTGACAGGGGGGGCACCTTTGCTTTCGCATCCAGGCACTTCCCAAACAGCTACCTTTCCTCAGGACCACACAAACGGGCAGGAGTGGCCATACTCATTAAACAAGGTTCCCCATTTGTATATGAGAGTCACTATGGAGACCCTCATGGTCACTATATTATAGTTAGGGGTAGATGGCAGTCACGGGAGATCACCTTATGCGCTCTATACACACCCAATGCCAGGCAGCTTGGATTTCTAGCTAAGATGTTTGCCCGTCTTTTCCGCTCAGAACATGAGATCCTGGTGGTGGGGGGTGACTTTAATCTAATACACTCCACAAGTGCTGACCGCCTTGTGGTCGACCCCCGGGCACCATCAGCTCGAGCCCTTAGGGACTCGAAGCTTTTTCGCCAACTAACTAGAAAACATGCTCTATTTGATGCCTGGAGGGCCCTCCACTCGGGGGATCGGCAGTACACCTTTTACTCAGCCCCCCATAAAACCCACACCAGGATTGACTACTTTTTTGTTAACAACTCTACTCTTAGAATAGTTCGAGAAGCCAAGGTGCTCCCAATCTCCTGGTCCGACCACGCCCCGATCACTCTTACACTAGATGTGGAGTCCCCCAACCCTAGGCCCTGTAACTGGAGACTAAACACTTTTCTCCTCCAACACCCTCAATCAGCCACGGAAATAACCTCTTCCCTGAAATTGTACTTCAAAGAAAACAATACCCCAGACATCTCCCCTGCTACACTATGGGAGGCCCATAAGGCGGTCATCAGGGGTAGATGCATAGCCCTATCATCGGCTATGAAAAAAGATGCATTAGCCACAAAACTCCGAACTGAGAGGGAACTACGGGTTCTGGAGACGCAGCTTCAAACATCCCCTACCATACCCCTTCTCAGGAAGGTTATCAAACTTAGGACGATACTAAAGGACTTTGCATTGGGCCGAGTAGAAAAAGCCTTGCTTCGATTAAGGCAGGTGTATTATGATAGGGGAAACAAGGCACACTCATTGCTGGCAAAAAAGTTACAGGAGAACACCCTTAATGCAACACCACACCAAATTAAAAATAAAAAGGGTTCCCTGTTGTCCCATCCTAAAGATATTGCACACGCCTTTGCAGACTTTTACACTGACCTCTACAACAACCCAGACATCCCATAAAATCCTCTCACCCCAGAGCTCTCACTTAGACTACAATACTATCTAGAACAAAGTGGTGTCCCCCACCTACAACCCGCAGACCTGGAGGCACTAAACGCACCCATTACAGAAGAGGAAATAGAACTTACAATCAAATCACTACCATCCCGTAAATCGCCAGGCCCCGACGGTCTACCATATGAATACTATAAAACTTTTCTCCCGCTCCTACTACCTCATATGAGTAGACTGTTTAACACCTTTCTTCGGGATACCCCGATCCCAGCTGACATGCAAAGATCATTTATCACCCTAATCCCCAAACCAGATAAAGACCCCATATTATGTGCCAACTATCGACCCATTGCCCTTTTAAATTCCGACTTAAAAATTTTCATGAAAATACTCTCAATCCGCCTAAATGTAATTCTCCCCTCCCTCATACACAAAGACCAGGTAGGATTCGTGCCACTTAGACAGGCGGGAGATAACACGAGGAAAGTAATTGATCTGGTGGATGTGGCGAACAGGGAGGATTCGGCGTCTCTGCTTCTAAGCTTGGACGCCGAAAAAGCATTCGATCGTTTAGGTTGGCCCTTCCTGTTCGCAACCCTACAGCACATAGGAATGAAAGGTCCCTTCCTACGAGCGGTGCAACACCTATACTCCAACCCCACTGCACAGGTCAGAACTCCCTTTGCCGTCTCGGCCCCGCTCTTAATACACAACGGTACAAGACAGGGGTGCCCCCTTTCTCCCCTACTGTTTGCATTATGCGTAGAACCTCTAGCGGCCCATATCCGGGGGAATCCAGATATTCACGGAATATCAGTCCGTGGTAGGGAGTTTAAAATCTCATTGTTTGCTGATGATATCATTATGACCCTGACACAACCTAGAATATCTCTCCCGAACCTCCACGCCGAGCTTGATAAATATGGGGCACTATCGGGCTATAAAATTAACACGTCCAAATCAGAAGCTCTCCCAATAAACATCCCAGAACAGGAGGTCGCACAACTACAGACCAACTTCCCATATCACTGGAAAACTACATCCTTAAAATATCTGGGAATCCACATTACCCCAACATTCACAAAACTCTACCAGGAAAACTTCCCCCCCCTGTTTCATTCCATTAGATCCATGCTCCTCAGATGGAAAAAACACCACCTCTCCCTACTGGGACGAATAACATCCATCAAAATGACAATCCTCCCAAAATTACTATATCTATTTCAAACACTGCCCATCCCAGTCCCATCTAAACATCTCAGAAAACTTCAGACAGACCTACTTAAATTTGTCTGGAATTATAAAAGGCACAGAATCCCCCAATCAGTCCTTATGGCAGCCCGGTCTGACGGTGGCCTTGCCTTACCGAATCTGATTAAATACTATCAAGCAACTCAACTTAGAGCTATAGTCTCGTGGTCCACCCAATGGTCCTATAATAAATGGACAGAAATCAAAAAAATCTGGCTAGCCCCGGCCCACCCAAATAGCTTGCTCTGGAGTGCGGATGCGGAGGTGCCCCCTGAATGCCTACTAGGAACTATGTCCCAACTCCGTAAAACGTGGAAAACATTGCGCTCCCCACATGGCCTTTCATCTGAAAAATCGCTGTTAACCTCCTTTATATTCAATCCCAAAGTGCCGGATAGCCTCACACATCAGATGTCCTACCCATGGTCCTCCCGAAACTTGTTCCACTTCGGCAACATAGTAGATCCTAGAACACGTAGATTACTAACCTTCTCTGAACTTCAAAATAAGCACGATATACCACGCCAAGCCTTTTATAGCTATTTACAGATCCGCCACTATGCCCTGACCATAGCGCCTGACCTGCGTTTTTCCTCCTTAACCCCCTTTGAAACCCTGGTTATGGCAGGTTTGACACAGAGGGGACTGATCTCTGATATCTACAAAATTTTAAATTCCTACTCAACAGAGACACAAGGCAAACACCTCTATATGGTTAAATGGGAGAAAGCCCTGAAGGAGGAACTCTCCATAGAACAATGGCAGGTGATATGGTCCCAGGCAACGAAAAGCTCAATTTGTACCCTATACAAGGAAAACGCTTACAAAATAATCTTCTTTTGGTACATGACCCCCGATGTACTTCATGCCATTTACCCCACTAGCACAGATCGATGCTGGAGGTGCTTGGGAGCCAGGGGTACCCTCCTCCATATCTACTGGGAATGCCCTCAAATTGTCACCTACTGGGGAAAAGTCCAACAGTTACTGACCAATCTCCTGGGAAAAACACTCCCTATGACCCCTAAATTTTTCCTGTTGGGCTTAGCCCCACTAAAGCTTTCCAAAACCAAAAAAAAATTAATACGCCACATTCTAACGGCAGCACGATGCCTCATAGCACTGAATTGGAAAAAGAAATCCCCCCCTACTTCTGAAGCACTTTATGCTAGGATTAAAGATATAGAGCTGATGGAGAGGATGACGGCCAGGATGCAAGACAGACTGGAAGCGCATGATAAAGTTTGGGAGCTGTGGCGCCTCCGGGAGGACTCCTTATAAACGAATCATTGACTCACTCAGGTGACTTTAACCCTTTCTTCTTTCCTGTTCTTTTCCCTCTCCCTTTTCCTTCTCTTTCTTTTCTTTAGTTTTTATTACAAATGTTGTCTTTGTTACTAGATACCAGAGGTTTGCTCCGGGCGTGTGGTGTTGGGGGGATGTGGTGACCGGGCTGACCTGGGGGCCATAGTCCTCCCCCGACACGCTGGGGAGAACACTGCACGTACCTGTACTTGTTTGTTTATTATTATGCATCGTGTTTCTCTAACACCTCAACCGTTGTATTCTATGCAATGTAAACTATGGTAACAGAATAAAATAAAAATGTTATTGAAAAAAAAAAAAAAATAAATCCAGTGGTGATTAAATATCACCTCTGGCTCAAAAAAAGATATACAATTTATTGGGTATGGTGTTGCATGTCTGAGTAATTGTCATTGAAAGTGTGACAAACCTGAAAAATAGCCTGCACTGAAAGGAGGTAAAACAGTCTGGATTGTTGGTTAAAGTGGTTAACATTGAAACATTCAATCAAATAAGATATCAGATATGCCATGCCAAGACGTGTCTTTTTTCTTGATTTGGGATCAACATATGGTATTCATTCATGATGCATATCCACAAATGATTTTAGGCAAAAAAGCACAAAGAACTTCTTGCAAACAAGCAAGAATGTACCAAAGGTTCCCACTTACAATATCAAAGAATATGAAGAAAAAGAGTCAGAAACTATAGGGAAACAAGAAGTCCCTAGGAGTCTAAGTTCCCTAATTTCCCTTGAGGTCTGTAGGAAATATTGGATCCAAAGGGACCATACCTTTTCAAGTAGTTTCTGTAAATCTTTGAAACAATGGGTATTGCATATAAATCATCATCTAGAGAAAGTTTGACTCAATACATCAAAATTGGCCAAGGGAGACATCCAGGATCTTATCTGCTGTTTGAACCAGGTGCTAATCATAATAACTCTCTTGGGGTGCTGCAACAGAGGACTAAGCTTTAAACTGTCATATAATCGAGATACTGTAACATTTACAAGAAGAAAAACTAAAGGCTTTGTTATTTGACAACTTTATGATCTCTCCCTTAAAGTGGTTATAAAGAAAAAACATTTTTTACCTTACTCCATTCTCTGCATTAAGGTAAAACGAAAAAAAACCTTTCAAATGTTGCTCTCCCCAACCCCCCTTAAATACTTACATGAGCCTGATCTGAATTACATGATGTGCCCATCTGCAGCAGCTCTTTTCCCCTCTCTTATCACAGGAGACTCAGCAGGAGCCACTGGCTGCTGACAGTCAAATCATTTGAGGAGGGAGTACTACAGTAGTAACGCAATGTACAGAAGCTACTAGATCAGCATGACAGCCAGGGAATTCGTATCTGCAGAAAGGAAAGTCATCAGTGACCGCTTCCACTACAGGTTTCCTTTAACTCCCATGTTGAATCATTTCAGTGCAAATGCAATTGCCTGGTTTATCTTAGTAAGTACAGAAACAGCAATCATTTATTTTTACAATCCTTGTAAAAAGAAAAGTTGAGTTGAGAAGGAAGAAATTCCTTCTCAACAAAACTAGAATTTCACCTTAAATAACATGTTTTCTTGGTGTAACTCTCTCTCTAGTATTATTGTTTTTTTTTTTTCTCTATTTCTGAAACTGAAAACTTTGGCATCAAATTCTTGCATGATTGGAGGGTGGTTTAGTTCTATGTGGCCAATTACATAAATCAGTCAAGAAAAAGAGTTCGGCCCAAAAGGGGAAACTCTGCGGGTATCTGGATTTGATAGGTACCCGCTCCCACTTCTGGCTCACTTTGCTGTGGTAAAGGGAACCGGAAGTTAACCCCATCTCCTCCCCCCCCGCAGCCAGCCCATTCACAAAGTGCAATGCAATTTATGCATGCGCAGTAGGAAACCGGCTTTGAAGCCACAGGGCTCCACTGCCGGTTTCCCCTAACCAAGATGGCAGTGCCAGCACCCGAGAGCCAATTCAAGAATCGGCTCGGGTGAGGACATTGCTGGATGCCTGGACAGGTAAGTGCCCCTAATAGTAAAAGTTAGCAGCTACGGTATTTGTCGGGGGGCAGCAAACTCCTCTTTAAATAGCTATTCCTTAGACAGTAGGTAGTCTCTAGCTTCCCAAAAAATTCTCATATTATGTTCCAAACAGATAACGTGTTTGTGAGCTGGAAAGTAAAAAAAAAAATTGATATTCTAACTAACCAGGCTGTTCATAACTGAAAGAATTGATGGAAAATGTTCAAAGAGATTTGTCAAAGATGAAAGATACCTGCTTACTATTTCTACAGAAGTTGGTCAAGGCAGAATTGTGAATCTCTACCTTAGAAGATCAAATTACTTATATGAGATAACACTTACAAAATTACAATGGTAATAGATAAGGTTTAGGACGAGGAGAATAGATCAAGGTGGAATAGATTTGTGGGGCTACCAGAATAAGTGGCAATAAACAAACCAGAGTAGTTTTTTTAGTTCTAAACTGCCTATGCCCTAGGCTGTTGGTTATGAAAAAAAAATATTTAAATTGAAAGAGTTCAAACGGATAGGCACCCAGTTGATAAAACCCAGGGCAGTTATCTTTAAAGTCTTTAAAGAAATATTTAATTTTCAGGAAATATTGTCAATCCTTGCCACATACAGGAAGACATTTGAGAGAACAAGATTATTGCTGTTACAATAAATAAGTGCTTGTTTGAGAAGAAGTGTTTGCCTTCTTATAGCCAGCAAAATTCTGACGGGGTTGGAGCCGGGGACAGTCTTTTTTTGACAACCCATCAGTACAACAAAAGTTTAGAAACCGTCTTAAAATGTAGGCATTAATAGAAGAAGGAATAATGTCCTAGGGATAGCGACTTGAAATGTGTGTCCTGTGTCCTGGAACTGCTGTGGACTTATTTCCCCCATTAAAAGTAATCACAATATTTCCTACCAGTAAATGCAGAATTCCACATTTCTTGCAGTATTTTCAATAGTTACAATCACATCAAGTATTTTCAAGTCAAGTCAAGGTAAACATCTTCATATATTGTTTTCTTAATTTTTGTGTCCCCGCTAATATAAATCCCATATCCAATAATAATATTTTTCATACTTATTCCAGTTTGGAAATGATTCAGTGAATGCCTTAAACTTGCAGCATAATCAGGTCATGCACAAATCTAATTCAAGGATACAATATTTAAGCTAAGACCTTTTGCAGGCAGTCATTTTCCTAATCTGTTATTTGGGCTGGGTTTTCATGGATCAGCTTAGGTGAAATTGTGGTTTTGGAACATTGATCTGTGCGGCCGTAGAACCAGTATTAAAGCTGTAAGGAAATGGCTCCTTAAAAGGATCTCCACGTCTGTGTGGCTTGCCAGTGATATCAGTGGTGCACATTATTAAATCAAACACGTTAGTAGGTAAAAATATAATTTAAAAAAAAAATACAGTTGTTGCTGAATCATAGTGTAATCTAATATATTAGACATGATATTGCTGATTTTGCAGGATGAAATAGAAAATAACTGCTGATAACAGTAGAACACATCTAGGAATGTCTAATTTAGGAAAGATTCAGATGAGTTCAGCAACCAGGAGATAAACCTGCACTGGCTGAATCAATACTGGCAAAAAATTGTTTTTTGCTAGCTATTAAAGTAAACATACAGAAGCACTCATTTATCAAGAGAAGAAAGGAAATAGTGTAGTTGGTTTGGCAGTTAAGGTTAACCTGGCTGTCCCAGGTACAAAGCACAAATTGCACAGTTTGGTATGGGTAGGTACTTATCCAGTTATGTTGAGAGGCCATTTGGGATCTAGAGTGTAAGAATTTTAGATGCAAAGTTCTTTGTTACATCATTTTTTTCATCTTCGAAGATAAAAATGAAAGGATGTTGGCATTTGAACATATGTAGACTACACCTAAAATAAAAGGTGATCAGTCTGGAAACTCCATCCCAGCCAATCAACTTTATAACAGGCTCACCCAGGGAGTGTTGGACACTGTCATGTAGGTGAAACAAAGTAACACTGCTCTACCTCCTCATACTGGTCAGGCTAAAGGGAAACACCAGTGCTAGGTTCATGACTTCTGTAAGCCCAAATGCAAAGCAATCCTCTAAAGGAAATCATGCACACAACTTAGGTCCTCTCAAAAATGTACTTATTATTAAATATACAGCTCCATAAAAACAAGGCCGTTTCAGCTAAAAAAAGTGTGACTAACTGTCTGATAAAGCCACTCCATTAATATGCCCATCCCGATGTTCAGGTAGAAGGGTAACAATTAACATACACCTGTGAATTTTTAAAAAATATACTTAGCTCAAACAGTAAAAATCAGATATAACAACCAAAAAGCATGTGATATGAGTATAAATTTCACTGAACAGCAAGAGTTGGCATAAATAAACAAATAAAGCTATAAGGCTTTTATAAATACAAATTGACATCCCAGCTGCGATTTAAGCCAAGGGCCTGGAGCTCAACTTAAAAATCCAATAAACCTGCAGGAACCACCCTTAGAGGTTAAATACACCCAAAAGCCCACAAAAAGAAAAAACATACATGTCCCCATTATGCGTCTACAAAAATGCTGAGACACATTGGCAGGTCCTAGAGCTTTTACATTATAAGGGTGCCAACCACCTCTATTTCCAAGGACAGTTTGTAAGATACACCCTGATTTCTCCATAAAAGTCTGTGGATGGGAGAAACTGTCTGTGAGTATAACCCAAGATGTTCCCCGGTAGTCTCCAGATTCCATTTTTACCCATAGCCGCCTTCCACTGTCATCAACTCTGGTTGTTCTTTGCTAGAGCTGTCTCAGAGTCAAAGCTGCAAATGACATGCTTGCCCAAGGCTGCAGCATTCAAGGGATGAGGATGGACCCTCCTCCTTCTGACCTGCCATGCCTTCTAATGTTTCAGCTCCCAGCTTCTGCCCTGGGGGGGAACGCTAAGGACTCAATGGGGTCAATGATGTAAGGTGGAATTCTGGGGACTCTGGTTTAGGAGAATACTCTGGGGAATCTGTTGTAAGAGAGGACTATGATGTGAATGGGGTCTCCTCCTGACTGCTACCCTCTGTTTTGTTTGTTACTTACTCCTGACTCCTGCACTCTCTACACTATGTTTCAGGTTACCTAGCTCTGACCAAAGTATTCCTTGTCTCAACAGTTGCAATGTTAAAGATGTTCTTCTGTATGGTAAATCCTGCCAGACAACATGATATCTTTTTATGTGCACAAAAGCATAGGTAATGTGTGTCTGTGAAACTCCCTGACATAGAGTGCCTTTCAAAAGTATTCACCCTCCTTGGCTTTTTACCTATTTTGTTACATTACAGCCTTTAGTTCAATGTTGTTTTAATCTGAATTATATGTGATGGATCAGAACACAATAGTCTAAGTTGGTGAAGTAAAATTAGAAAAATATATACATAAAACAATTTTTCAGAAATTAAAAACTGATAATTGGCATGTGCCTATGTGTTCACTCCCTTTGTTATGGAGCCCATAAAAAGCTCTGGTGCAACCAATTACCTTTAGAAGTCACATAATAAGTGAAATGATGTCCACCTGTGTGCAATCTAAGTGCCACATGAGCTGTCATTACATATACACAGCTTTTTGAAAGCCCCCAGAGGCTTGAACACCTAAGCAAGAGGCACCACTAACCAAACACTGCCATGAAGACCAAGGAACTCTCCAAACAAGAAATGGACAATGGTGTTGAGAAGTACAAGTCAGGGTTAGGTTATAAAAAAATATCCAAATCTTTGATGATCCCTAGGAGCACCATCAAATCTATCATAACCAAATGGAAAGAACATGGCACAACGGAATACCTGCCAAGAGATAACCGCACACCAAAACTCACAAACTGGGCAAGGAGGGCATTAATCATAGAGGCAGCACAGAGACCTAAGGTAACCCTGGAGGAGCTGCAGAGTACCACAGCAGAGACTGGAGTATTTGCACATAGGACGACAATAAGCTGTACGCTCCATAGAGTTCGGCTTTATGGCAGAGTGGCCAGAAGAAGGCCACTACTTTCAGCAAAAAACAAAATGGCATGTGGGAGACTCCCAAAATGTATGGAAGAAGGTGCTCTGGTCTGATGAGACTAAAATCAAACTTTTTGGCCATCAAAGAACATGCTATGCCTGGCACAAATCCAACACATCACATCACCCAAAGAACACCATCCCCACAGTGAAACATGGTGGTGGCATCATCATGCTGTGGGGATTTTTTTTCAGGAGTCAGATCTGGGAAACTGGTCAGAGTTGAGGAAAAGATAGATGGTGCTAAATACAGGCATATTCTTGAGCAAAACCTGTACCACTCTGTGTGTGATTTGAGGCTAGGATGGAGGTTCACCTTCCAGCAGGACAATGACCCCAACCATACTGCTAAAGCAACACTTGAGTGGTTTAAGGGGAAATATGTAAATGTGTTCAAATGGCCTAGTCAAAGCCCAGACCTCAATACAATAGAAAATCTGTGGTCAGACTTAAAGATTGCTGTTCACAAGCGCAAACCATCCAACTTGAAGGAGCTGGAGTGGTTTTGCAAGGAGGAATGGGCAAAAATCCCAGTGGTAAGATGTGGCAAGATCATAGAGACTTATCCAAAGCGACTTGGAGGTGTGATAGCCGCAAAAGGTGGCTCTATAAAGTATTGACTTTAGGGGGGTGAATAGTTATGCACGTTGACTTTCTGTTTGTTTGTCCTATTTGTTGTTTGCTTCACAATAAAAAAAAAAAAAACATCTTCAAAGTTGTGGGCATGTTCTGTAAATTAAATGATGCAAATCTTCAAACAATCCATGTTAATTCCAGGTTGTGAGGCAGCAAGACATGAAAAATGCCAAGGGGGTGAATACGTCTGCAAGGCACTGTAGCCCATATTTGAGAAATGATTGTCAGTGGGTGAAGCCTGATGAGGAGCTGAAAAACTAGTTCATCAGGTCTAATTTGCATTTGATTGACAGTGTATGACAGTGGGGGGGGGTTGAAAGCTGTTATTGGACAGAATAGCAGCTATGGATCCACCCACTGCCTGTTAGTGAGGAAGGGGTATTCAGTGTATCTCTGACAGGTACATGAGTCAGGCTCAAGCACCAACACTTTTGGTGCTGTAACCTGGCAGAATTCTAAGGTCTGTGACCTTTATAAACCCCCCAAATAAGTCCAAGCAGAGAAAGGTTTGCCAGGTTCTTCATATAATGTGGCTGAAACTGAAACATGGATTTGTCAGCTGTAAGATACGTTATTTCTAGCCAATGACCATATGCAGCTTCTCCAGCAGTTAGCCTCTACCCTTTCAGCTTTGAAGACCAAGAACACTGACTCAAGAAATCCAATATAAGAAACATTTCTGGAGCAACTGTTACCCTCTCTCTTCAGACTTTCCATCTTCTCTGAGGTCATAGTGGAATAGACTCATCTATGCATAGTTCAGCCTGCAGCAAACCTGCCTTCTCTGTGGACTACAGCATATACTGTTTTTGAAAGACAACTCATTCTACAATGAATAAGTACTGTGGGTCCCCTTTCAGCCCTGCCCTTGTTATCTCCCTGCTGTCCTGCCCATGTTATGTCCCTGCTTCCCTGCCTCAAACCATTGCCAGAAATAATTCCTGATGGCCCTGCTACAGAGAGGTCGTTTGCATTATTATGCCTGTCTACAAGATGAAACCACTGTGCTAAAATACTCTGTATTGATAACTTTTAAAAGTACATAAATCATGTAGTTTTCCATTATCAGTTTAATTTAGCATTCCAATAGTTTCTTTACTTATTTTCAAGTTTGTGGAAATGAAAATATATAATTTCTGTTGAGGTTATATAAGAACAAAAGCAAGGTTTATGGCAAACATTTCAAAGACAAATTAACTGTTGCTTATTGATATCCCAAGGTAATGAACTCTTGGAAACAAGGCAATGCATCAAGGAAGATGGAAAATTACCTTTGTAATTGTGGTAGTGTTTTCCTGAATACAAGGTTTTATTTTCCTATTAAAACCATGAGCAGAAAATAGCCTTGAATAGTATGTTGGTTATTAAGAAACTTAAGTGAATAATGAAGGGAGGTAATCCCGGAAAGCCTTCATCTCAGAATTTCCAGCACATATACAACCTTTCCCTAGCTAGGATGAAACGAACAAGTGTTTCTTTTTTGGTGCCATGGGTAGGATTTTTGCTAAAAAGGGAAGCCTGGCAAAGGATATATAAGGCAGAACTTTTTGTCTAATTAGAGTTGTTGAAGACTAATATATATGGAAAAGTTCTCATTTGTAGCGGTCTAATTTATGAAGATGGTTTTACCACTCATCCAAGCAGTGGTGGCTGGTGCTCATAATTTTTTTTCTGGTGGGGGGTGGGGCGCAAACAAACTGAAAAATTCTGAAAAACACTGAAAAAAACCCATCAATTGCAGCCTCACTGTGCCATCAATTGCAGCCACTGTGCCCATAAAATGCAGTCACTGTGCCCATCATATGCAGCCACTGTGCCCATAATATGCAGCCTCTGTGCCCACAATATGCAGCCATTGTGCCCATCATATGCAACCTCTGAGCCCATCATATTCAGCCTCTGTGGCCATCATATGCAGCCTCTGTGCCCATTATATGCAACCATTGTGACCATCATATGCAGCCTATGTGCCCATCATATGCAGCCTCTGTGCCCACCATATACGGCTTCTGTGCCCATCATATGCAGCCTCTGTGCCCATCATATGCAGCCTCTGTGCCCACCATATGCAGCTTCTGTGCCCATCATATGCAGCCTGTGCCCATAATATGCAGCCACTGCGACCCCCCCACCACTCGCCCGCTGTCAGACCGGCACTTACCCCATCCAGGTGATGGCGGCGAGCTGTGGGATGGGCAGGCGACGGCTCCTGCATCCTCCATGGTTCCCATGCATCCCCTCCTCCATTCAGCTAGGCATCCAATAGGGATGTCTGTGCCTTCAGCCAATCAGGTGACAGGTATTAGACCCACGCTCCCTGATTGGCGGAGAGGCGGTTCAGTATTAGCAAAGCAAATATTCATTTGCTTTACTAACACACCTGCGTGGGCTCGTAGCGCAATGCTCTGCGCCATGAGTCCACCTTTTTTGAAGCCTTTTGTGAAGGTGGAATTCAGGCGCCCATCGTCCAAAAAGGGGCCGGATGCCTGAATAGGGGGTGGCTACAGCAGCCATGGATAGATTCATGCTATGCATGAATCTATCTGTTTTACATATATGGGGGTGGCGGGCGATGCCCACGCGCCCTTATGGACACACCGCCACTGCGTTTAAGTGGTTTCCTCAGTTTACCAGATACCCAGGGCTCAATGAATATATCAGTTTCAAGTCATTCCTCTAAATATTTGTTTTGAGAAAGTATCCACATGGATACTTCTGTATCATGTCCCTCCCATTACAAGCATTCCCCACGTTGAGGGTCGGCCCGGGCCGATCAGGATATAGCTGATATTTATTGAGATATGATAGTCGTTTATAATTCTCCCATCTGTATACCAACTATACTGCCTATATTACTCTCAATTTCCCTCTTTGCTATCGATATATATATATTTCTTTAAGGATCATACCCTTTATGCTATATGGTACATGTTATGTTTGTATCTATGCAGTTTTGTTATTTGCGAGCTGTCACACCTGTCTATATAGGATACATGCTGCAGACTTGGCCCCTTCTTTTTCCCGTCCCCCCCCCCTCTCCCCCCATTTTGTCACTTTTTGCCCATGGTGTGCGGGCTATACTCTTTTGGGGGGGCCCCTTATAGGTCCTTAGCTTGTCTCCACCCGCTTCTACCATTCCCGGAAGGCAACCGCGGGGTCCCGAGCGCCCTCGGGTGGCGGACCCCCCTTTTTTCACTCCTCTGCCGGGCTGGTTAAGTGTCCCCTGCTTCTGGCTATCGTGAGGGGCTAGGTGGTTGGTGCAGATTTTTCCTGATGCTGCCACCCAAGCCTATAGGGACACTCTGGCTGTATGGACACTAAAGGGCATTGCAATTTGCATTTGCCCGCCCTCAGCCACTGACATCTGGCGATCGCAGGATCCTTCCACCTCCAGTGTACTGTACGGCTGTCACCGGCCCTTCAGTACAGCGCAAGTGTCCATGACGTGTTAATACACGTAACATCTGACACTTTCGCTAAGCCTCCTGGACCTTGTAGCCCCGTAGGCTGCGGCGAGCTGCGCATGCGCAGTGGCTCTCCTGTCCGCTCACACGTGTGTTGGGGGGCATAAGAGCGCTGGCATCCCAGGCCCTGCCAGCACCAGGGATTCACAGGACATGGACATGCTCCCTATATCTCCACTCGGTATGTAGTTTGCTACAATCCTTATATGGGACACATAGGTGTCCTCTTGGGACAGTAAACTTATATAGGCTTAGTGTCTTATGTGTCTTTTCTATCTCCTTAGCACATTGAATAGGGCGTTGCAAATAGATGTAATCCTAGTACCAGCCATCCAACTAATCCACTGCCTTGTCCCTCTGGGTAAGTGCAGTACACCCACCTCTTTCCTCATAAAAGTCCTTATCATTAATCATTGTGATTATTATATAATCTGCTTACATGTTTCCAACATATCCCTGTTGGGACTATATATACATATATATTTTTTATACATAATTTTTTTTTTTCTCCCTTTTCTCCCCCTTTTTTTTCATTTTTATTATCTCTAGACATTTTCCATCTAGACTCTATCTTGTGATAAGTGGCAGTTGCTACGTTACAAATCCTGTGTGTTCCCATGTCCTGTATACAACTTGTTTAAATAAAAACTGTAAGTATTATCCAGAGACTATGTTAGTCCTATTATGGGCCTGTAGACTTTTGTGCCCTAATAGATTTGGGGTCCATTAAAACCACTGTACTTGCCTCCTTTTTGTAGAAAATTTCTGCCTGGTCCTCTTCTTTGCCCCCTGCAGCCGCTTATTGTACCCTGGGCTTACGGGGTGGTTCCGGGAGCCTTCTGTACCCATCCCTGGTGACTTACAGGTAGCCCCTCTTTCCATCTTGTGGGGGGTCTTGCTCGGTTGGTGGGTGAGGGGTGGTTTACCTACCGATGTGCGATGCGGTGCTCGCGGTTGCATTTCGCGCATGTGCTCGTGGGTTCATGTGTGACAGCTCGCAAACATAATAAAGTGTTTATTCATATTTCTTTACTTTATCTCTTTTTGTCTTTATCTGAGATTAAATATGGCATACATGGCATTGACTGTCAAATTTCTTTTCATAGATTTTATAGTAGCGCTCTAAGATATAAACATCTGTCCCTGAGGAAGCCATATCTTGCGAAACATGTAGGACTCTCAAATACCTGTCTACGGAACTGGGCGCCACACTCCCTGGGCCGATTCCCGTAAAATGTCACTACAAATGTTTTTAAGTGTCTGAGTTTGTTATGCACACTCTGTTTATGTGATTTTCAATATTTTTTTCTGTCTTTTTTATAAATATTGCTAATAAAATGTTCATGTTTTTTATCCAAGTCTAACTGTGTATTTTTGGCACCGCTATAATCCTTGCACCCCTCTCTCCTTTACATAATTTTTAAATACTGGGATGAGGTGCCGTATTACATTTAGGACTACCCAACCACTCCTTCTCGGTTTCCTCAGTTTGTAAGCTTCAGCATTGCTAGTCTAGTTGAATGTAACTACTACTACCTAGACTCTTAAAATTGTTAATAAGGATCAGATTTTTTTTCTTTTTTCTGCTATAGGTAGATAAGGAGCCAAGCTGACACGTTGTTTTACCAATTTACCAGAGAGGAGGTTGCAACCTATTTGTCAGGTGGCTTACAAATAACCTCCTCATACCTCTGATATTCCAAAGACCTCAGCATCTCATGGCCGCAGCCATTGCGGTTTCCTTAAAATGATGATACCAGCTAGAATGGCCATAAATAGCAGACACTTGATGTCCGCTAGAACCCGCCGATCATCAGACAGAGAGACAGAATTGCAATCTGCCTATGTAAACAATTCAGATTGCCGTTCTCACAGGAGGGAAGGGAAGGAGTTTGTGTTCCTGCAAAGCAGGGATTAACTTCCATCAATTCCCCTAGTAAAAGCACTTCCCACAGTGCACATAAACACTGGCTAGGCACACAGTTAACCCTTTGATCACTCCTTATGTCAGCCTCTTCCCAGCCAATGTCATTAGTACGGTGACAGTGCATATTTTTTTTAGCACTGATCACTGTATTTGTATCACTGGTCCCCAAAAAGTGTCAGTTAGTGTCAGGCTGTCCGCAGCAATACCACTGTCTCGCTATAAATCGCTGATTGCTGCCATTACAAGTAAAAAGAATAAAAATATCCCATAAATATCCCATAATGTAGACGCTATAACTTTTGCGCAAACCAATCAATATACATTTATTGGGATTTTTTACCAAAAATATGTAGCAGAATAGATATTGGCCTAAATTTATGAAGAAATTAGATTTTTCAATTTTCTATTGGATATATTTAATAGCAGAAAGTAAAAAATATTGTTTTTTTTTTCTCAAAATTGTTGGTCTTTTTTTTTTTATAGCGCAAAAAATAAAAAAACAGAGGTAATCAAATACCAACAAAAAAATCTCTATTTGTGGGAAAAAAGGACATTTTATTTGGGTACACCATTGCACCACCGCGCAATTGTCAGATAACCTTCCTGGCGGTATTCCCGAGTGTGGCTTAAGGTTAATTTTCATTACCATTAGTGGTAACCCCGAGCCACACTCGGGATTGCATTGCAGAATCCTGGTCCAGGTTACTTACATTGTCACCAAGATCCTGCGATGTCCTCCCGCTGTGTCCCCACTGGATCATCCGCCCAATGCCTCTGTGTGCCGGGCTCCGTTCCATTGCGACGCATGGGGGCGGAGCCCGGCGGCAAATTCAAAAAGTACAAAAAACACAACACATACAGTACACTGTAATCTTACAAATTACATTACTGTATGAAATAATGTCACCTCCCTTCTGTCCCTAGTACTTTGTCCAGTGCCCTGCATGCACTTTTATATTATATATACTGTTCTTTCTGCCTGGAAATTTGAGATTGTCCATATCAACCAAAAAATGTCACTTTATGTCAAAAGTGGTTTTAGACCAGCTAGAAAGGTCGGGCGTGCACGTGCCCGATGCACTACGGGGGTGCCGATGCTCGCGGCTGACGGTCGCGATGACCTCCGGCAACGAGTGATCATGGGCATGAGAGGCAGAACAGGGACATGTATGTGTAAACACACAAACCCCTGTTCTGTGAGGTGAGACAGATTGTGACTTCTCATAGGAACCATGATCTGTCATCCCGTCTAGTCAGTCCCCTCCCCCTACAGTTAGAACACACAGTCAGTCAGGGAACACATTTAACCCCTTGATCGCCACCTAGTGTTAACCCCTTCCCTGCCAGTGCCATTTATACAGTAATCAGTGCATTTTTATAGCACCGATCACTGTGTAATTGTCAATCGTCCCAAAAATGTGTCAAAAGTGTCCGATGTGTCCACCATAATGTTGCAATCTGCTGGGGCTGAAGTGAGTGAATTTGAACACTTGCAGAATTGAGTGATAGTGATTCGTGGGGAAATTTGTTTTATTATATTATTCTTTTTTATAATTATTTATAGTTATTTATTATATTATGATTTATGATTTCAGGTTTCAAACGTTATCATACCCGGAATGTCTACTAGACTCTTGTTTGGACAGATTTAAGTGTGTTATTACTAAGAATTACAGGCCTACAATATAAAACGCCAAATTTTAAAGGCAAAACAATGTACCGCTTTGAGATTCAAAGATCTGACATAATCATACCGCCAGGGTGGCTACAGTAACGCAGTGCCGTAATGCAAAAAGTGGCCTGGTCATGAAGGGAGGTAAATCTTCTGGAGGTCAAGTGGTTAATAACTTTAAAGTGTAACTAAAGGCATTTTTAAAAATTTTGGATAGTGTAATGGAGGGTTATAACCTCATCAGAACTAGCGTTGCCATTGGAGGGTTTCCCCTCTAATATTGTTCTGGTGACAACCCAAAATTTGGGATTTTACGTTCACTTTAATTTTTAATGGTAAACAAGACAATAGAGAGGGTGACTCTCCCCTCTCAACTCTATCCAAAAAGTAAAAAAAAAGTTTTGCCTTTAGTTACACTTTAAGTAGCAGCCGGTTTTTAAATACAATACTATAAGTGTTA
Organism: Aquarana catesbeiana; assembly: GCF_042186555.1. Classification (NCBI taxonomy): domain Eukaryota; kingdom Metazoa; phylum Chordata; class Amphibia; order Anura; family Ranidae; genus Aquarana; species Aquarana catesbeiana. The sequence continues at coordinate 362,679,972 of NC_133327.1, read as the reverse complement.
TCGGCTTTTCAGCTAATAAAAAGGAAAGCTGTATAAGGATCTTGCATACTAATATGTCCCCTCCCACCCACTGCTCCTGTGAAGCTTCCCTACACATTTTGGTTGCCAGTGGAAAGGGACAGAGGGTGGGAGAAGATGTGCCAGGAGCACAACCAGGAATCTATGTTAGCTCTTTGTGCTCTGGGTTTAGGGGGTTCAGGGGTCTGGAGGCACAGTAAAAACCACCTAAGCAGGGCCAATCCTAGTGTCACAGACGCCTGGGTGCAGAAATATTTGTGGCGCCCCCCACATGGGCGTGTTCATCTTACCAACTCCTCCCCTTTACAAATGTTTCTATGGCAATGACTCAAACACAGAGATGCTCCCCTAAGAAGTCTTCGTTACCTTGGGATTCTCCCATGATCTCTTAATAATAAAGAAAATACAGGAAGAGAGTACACTAATGAGACCTGGAGGGGAGTCTCTCTGATGTACACAGAGATGGCTGTCTGTTAGAAAGAGCCCCCAGACATAATACAGGAGACGGTCAAAGACTGCAGACATGATACAAGAGACGGTCAGAGACTGCAGACATAATACAGGAGATGGTCAGAGACTGCAGACATGATAGAATAGATGGTCAGAGACTGGAGACAGGACAAACTCCCCCTCCATTAGTACAGACCCCCCCAGGACAAACCCCCCTCCATTAGTACAGACCCTCACCAGGACAAACCCCCTCCATTAGTACAGATCCCCCCAGGACAAACCCCCCCTCCATTAGTACAGACCCCCCAGGAGAAACACCCTCCATTAGTACAGAACCCCCCAGGACAAATACCCCCTTGATTAGTATAGACCCCCCCAGGACAACCCCCCCTCCATTAGTACAGACCCCCCCACCAGGACAAACCCCCCTCCATTAGTACAGACCCCAAGGACAAACCCCCCTCCATTAGTACAGACCCCCCAGGACAAACCCCCCTCCATCAGTACAGACCCCCCCAGGACAACCCCCCCATTATTACAGACCCCCCAGGACAAACCCCCCCTCCATTAGTAAAACCCCCCAGGACACCCCCCCTCCATTAGTACAGACCCCCCAGGACAAACTCCCTCCTTTAATACAGACCCCCCAGGACAACCCCCCTCCATTAGTACAGACCCCCCCAGGAGAAACCCCCCTCCATTAGTACAGACCCCCCCAGGACAAATCCCCCTTCATTAGTACAGACCCCCCAGGACAAACCTCCCATACATTAGTACAGACCCCCCACCAGGACAAACCCCCCTCCATTAGTACAAACCCCCCAGGACAAACCCCTCTCCATTAGTACAGACCCCCCAGGACAAACCCCCCTCCATTAGTACAGACCCCCAGGACAAACCCCCCTCCATTAGTACAGACCCCCAGGACAAACTCCCCTCCATTAGTACAGACCCCCCCAGGACAAACCCCCCCTCCATTAGTACAGACTCCCCAGGACAAACCCCCCTCTATTAATAGAGAACCCCCCTCCATTAGGGTACATAAAAACACACGGGCGGCAGCTAGAGAGGAGAGGACAGTATGCAGCCGCGCTGCCCGGGTGGAGAGCAGATGGAGACAGGCTTGGGCGAGAGTGAGAGACAGAGGAGAACATGTGTCAGGCATGGACCACCCCCCCGAGACGTCACTGCGCGGCTGGTCTCTCTCCACACAGAGACCAGCCACTCTGATCTTCGGCGGCTGCTCTCCTTCTCTGACAGGAGGAGGGAGGGGGGATGGGCTTGAGCAGCGAAAAACACCACGGCGGCGTTGACCTGTGGAGAGAGCCGCCTCTGGACACGGAGAGGAGGAGGGAGGGTAGCACTCTGGTGCTTCAGCGCTCCCACCTCTCTGGCGCCCGGGTGCACTGCACCCCATGCACCCACCTGGGATCGGCTCTGCACCTAAGGAAGCAACTAGGCCTCTTGGAGGTGTCCACTTTCAAGGTTGGGAAGCAGAATTGGGAGTTGAGAGTCCCTCACAAGTTTCTTAAGTTTTTTAGTTAGTCCGAAACATTAATGCTGTATATTATTTTGAATATCAGATTCACGTAAAAAAACCACATACAGTACTTGAAACTCAGCATTATTAAATTTTCCAAAATTCATTTATTCAATTTCCTGTCAGGAAAATGAAGGTGACAATAAAAATAAAGCCACACATTAATCACAAAGACAGTTTGACATTTGATCAAATTAGAATGTTAAAGTCTGACAAGCTGCAATATTCAACAAACATAAAATGTCTTTCTTCCAAACGAAAATGTCTTCATGTTGATGTACATAATGTGTTTTTTTTTTTGTCCTATATAAGGAGAAATTAATTGTTTGACAGTTTACAAATGTCAGCAAGTATACCTTAGGCAAACTGTGTTTTTAAACCAGCAATTAAGTGCTCTCCAATGTTTATTAAAGTTACTATGCATGTGCAAACCACCCTCGTAAAAAGTTGATGTACAGCATAAGCATAGTCACACCTCCCCTTCCCTTGTGTATCAATGCTATTAAATCACCCAGGCACTGGGTATTGCATTGTGGGATACCAACAGGGGCATTCCTATTCCCTGCTCTCAGAACATGTAGACAGCGATGTAAGGGGACCACCACAGGATGACAGGGAATTAACAAAACACAAAAAATGTATGTGCTGTCAAATGTTAATTTAAAGAAAATCTGTACTAAGGAAATAGATAGGATGCCATAACTAGCCCAAGCATTCTAGTTGCCTTATTGCCATGGTGATGCAATGTCTTTAGCAATCTTTGAGTAACTGACCAGGAACGACCATGCAGATCAGGAGTTCTGACTCCCATTGCATTTGCCTTACCCGCTCTTCTGCAGTCTTTGATAGACTCGACTTCCAACTGACAGCTTTATATAGTTTTCCCAATGATGGATTGCATAGCCATTCAGCTGCATTGATCATAAACAAATTATTACCTATTGCTTATTAATTTCTAGAGATAGATAAACTCCCAACTAACAATCCCAACAACGTAACTTCCAATAAATCTATCAGCACTATAGGATGAAGCCAGCAACATTTTAATCAACTTTATCAAAGGTGGACAGTCATTCTTTCAGATTAAAAAATCTGCACGTGTTTTTTCACTTTATACATGTATTTCAGACTTGACTCAGGCTTTGGCCCTCCAGAGCAGAGTATGTTTTCAGGAGGATTGTAAGTTTTGTTGATTTATGGCTCATGTACACAGGGCTTCAAAAACATTGCTTATGCAGGCGTTTAGCATTTTTTTATGCCTGTCTTACTCTATGTGGCCATGCACACATACACTATATTGTCAAAAGTAATGTGACGCCTACCTTTACACATACATAAACTTTAATGTCATCCCAGTCTTAGTCCGTAGAGATCAATATTGAGTTGGCCCACACTTTGCAGCTATAACAGCTTCAACTCTTCTGGGAAGGCTGTCCACAAGGTTTAGGAGTGTATCTATGGGAAGGCTTGATCATTCTTCCAGAAGCACATGTGTGAAGTCAGGCACTATTGTGGATGAGAAGGCCTGGCTCGCAGTCTCCGCTCTAAATTATCCAAAAGGTGTTCTATCGGGTTGAGGTCATGACTCTGTGCAGGCCAGTCAAGTTCCTCGCAGGCTGGTTGGTAAGTAGAGCTTGTAATTTTTCCAAGGATTTTTCCCTGGCTTTTGTTTGATATGTGTTGCCTTCCAATCCTCTTTAAGGAGGGGTGGGCTCCCTCCAGTCCATCTGCCTTCATCTATCTCATCAGAATGCATGTGCTTCGACTGTGGAGCCTCATATAAGTTACAGGGTGCCTTTCTGGGGCCTGTAGCTTACGCATGTATTTGCAAATCCTGTTTTTTAAACGCATACTGTTAGACAGGTTAATCTGGTTGGTCGCAGGCTGGTTGGTATGTAGAACTTGGAATGTTTCCAAGGATTTTTCCTTGGCTTTTGTTTGAAGTTCCTCAATTCCAAACTCACTCATCCATGTCTATATCGATCTTGCTTTGTGCACTGGGGCCATCCCCAAACTGTTCCCACAAAGTTGTGAGCATGAAATTGTCCAAAATGTCTTGGTATGCTGACGCCTTAAGAGTTCCCTTCACTAGAACTAAGGGGCCAAGACCAACCCCTAAAAAACAACCCCACACCATAATCCCTCTCCACCAAATGATTAGGAGGGGTGGCCCAATACTTTTGGCAATATAATGTGGATGAGTGAGTTTGGGGTGTAGGAACTTGACTGGCCTGCACAGAGTCCTGACTTCAACCCAATAGAACACCTTTGAGATGAGTTAGAGTGGAGACTGCGAGCCAGGCCTTCTCGTCCAACATCAGTGCCTGACCTCACCAATGTGCTTCTGAAGAATGGTCAAACATTCCCATAGACACACTCCTAAACCTTGTGGACAGCCTTCCCAGAAGAGATGAAGCTGTTATAGCTGCAAAGGATGGGCCAACTCAATATCGAACCCTACTGACTAAGACTGGGATGCCACTAAAGTGCATGTGAGTGTAAAGCAGGTGTTCCAATACTTTTGACAACATAGTATAGGTGTTTAGAAGCATATTTGAAGCAGAGCATTTACAGCAGAATAAAAATGCACTAAAGGTGCATTCTAATAGGAGCTTATGAGCATGATTTACTCGCTTACGCACGTAAATGCATTTGAATGTGTATAAACACACACAAATGTGAGCGTATGCCCATACATGTATCCCAATGGACAGAATAAATGAATATTCTGGCCAGTAGAATGCACGTACGCTCAATGTCATACACACATAAACACATATACTTACCGGCATTTTTTCGACCAAGTTCTAGCAGAAACAACCAACATATTTCAAGCATCAATTTATATGGTGTGGATGAAACCTCAAAGGTTCAGATTTCCCTAATCCTCTATATATTGACAAATAGACATCTACGTGGCTTTCCCTGTGCCTTCTGATTGAAGGCTGTACACAACAGATGCTTGTTATGAAAGATAATATGTAACAGTTCAAAAGTGTAATTGCAAATAAGGTTGGTGTGATTAAATTGGCAACCGAGTAACATGTGTTCATCCTTTCTGTTTATAACACAATTAGATGTGCTATATTAGCAGAAGAAAGAAGATCCTTTATTTCAAGTTTATTCGGTATCATGTTGCCAAATGCGGTAGGTTATACGATCTCTTATGACATTAGCCAACTATTAACGTACACATCCAAAGAAGATGGAACTTCCTCACCTCCACAGAACCCTGGAAAATAATGATGTAACTTCTGTTTTAAAGAGCCACTTCCATCTATTCCTCAGCACCAATGGAGGAATTGTCAATGGAAAATGGAATTGTCTTTTTAAAGAAAATTTGCTGTCTGCAGATGGGGCCCTATGTCTCTACAAGAAAATATCCCAAAACATCTACAATTTTAATTATCCTGGGAATCTGCTTTAATTGTTAACATATGGGTCAAGCCACTGTGATGGGACATTAACTGGAGTCATATTTTCAGGTCTATAATCTGCAGAGATTTAAGATCAATAGCGAACATTGCAATGCTTTTGTTAGGCCTGTACAATTAGGAAGCCTACAAACAGAACGTGGATCTGATATGTGTGTAAAATTGTCTGTGTCCAGATCTGTCACAGAAAATTACAACTAATGAGATTTTGTTTCTATCACCTGTCATCAATGGGCCTGAAATTCATTTGTGGAAAATACGTGCTATAAAATGCTTACCCCCCTTTCCTATGAAGAAAAAGAGATAACTAGAAATCAGTTGTAGAAATGTTATTGTTTCATTAGAATTTTAAAGTGCTCACTATCTCTCTGCACCAAATCCCTACAGTCCCAATTATCGTAAGTAACACTAAGATCTTTAACCTTGTAGTGGAACTAGATCAAAATATCCACTAGAGCAGGAACTTACCTAATAGGATAACATCTCTTTGTAAAGTGCATTAGAATATATCAGCCTTGCTAAACCAAGTTTCCATACAACCTTAACCACTCCGCACTATAGCCAAATGACAGCCACAGCGCGGACCTGAATTTCTGGGAGGCCGTCATATGACGTCCTCCCCTTTGCACGCTCCCTGTAGGGCACGCGCTGTGATCACTGAGTCACTGAGACTCGGGTGATCACAGATCCGAGTAAGGGGGCGATCCCGGTCCGTTACCACGTGATCAGCTGTCAGCCAATGACAGCTGATCATGTGATGTAAACAAAAGCTTGGTAATCGCTGACAGCGTGAGAAGAAAAAAAAGCCGATCACCAGCTTATGTGCAAGGGACATCGGTCCCGAAGAGGCCCCGCCTGCCAGTGCCACCTGCCAGTGCCACCTGCCAGTGCCCACAGTGCCCACCAGTGCCACCTATCAATGCCCATGAGTGCCACCTATCAATGCCCATGAGTGCCACCTATCAGTGCCCACCAGTGGTGCCAATCAGTGCCTCATCAGTGCCACCTAGCAATGCCGCCTATCAGTGTAACCTACCAGTGCCGATCAGTGCCCATTATTGCCACCCATCAGTGCCCATCACTGCCACCCATCAGTGTCCATCACTGCCACCTATCAGTGCCCATCACTGCCACCTATCAGTGCCACCTATTAGTGCCACTTCTCAGTGTCCACCAGTGCCACCTATCAATGCCCTTCAGTGCCACTTATTAGTGCCCCCTCTCAGTGTCACCTCTCAGTGCACACCAGTGCCGCCTATCAGTGCCCACCAGTGCCGCCTATCAGTGCCCACCAGTGCTGCCTTATCGGTGCCCATCAATGCAGCCCATCGGTGCCCATCAGTGCAGCCCATCAGTGCCCATCAGTGCAGCCTATCAGTGCCCATCAGTGCAGCCTCATCAGCGTACATCAATGAAGGAGAAAAATTACCTGTTTGCAAAATTTTATAACAAGATCTAAAAAAAAATAATCTTTTTTTAAACAAATTCGGTCTTTTAAAAATTTTTTAACAAAAAATAAAAACTGCAGAGGTGATCAAATACCACCAAAAGAAAGCTCTATTTATGTGAAGAAAAAGATACAAAAAATTATTTGGGTACAGTGTTGTATGACCACGCAATTGTCATTCAAAATGCATCAGCGCTGAAAGCTGAAAATTGGTCTGGGCAGGAGGGGAGTTTAAGAGCCCAGTAAGCAAGTGGTTAAAGTGCAAGCAACAAAAAAGATATGCACCACATTAATGTTTCCACAGTTTAAAAGCAAATCACAGGACTTATACCTGAAATTTTTGATCCCCTGAGCCTGTCTTAGCCCTTAGAAAATATTAGATATGTGGTTGTGTCTGCATGCCAGAGCTCGGGAGGTGGAGTCATGACCTCACTGGACTCTCCTACCAGCTCTACACTCCCCCCCCCCCAGGAATCTTCAGGTTGAGAGATGGACAGCGCGACCCCCGATGGCTGACCAAGCCCCTCCCCCACACACGAACATGAACCAATCAGAGATTTAGGGAGGCACCACCTGACTTCTTCTTGACCAATAGTAGTCAAGGAGCAGCCAATCCTGAGTGAACTAGAGGATGTAAGGGGAACGATATGTGAGGAAATGCTGTACACACTCCCGTCTTCTCTCATGCTCTTGCATGAGAGAACTACATGATCTGTCAGTGACAGGAGCGGGGGTGAGGTGACACAAATTTTTGTAATGTGTCACTTTTTAACACAGCTGGAAAGCATACAGGATTTGAGAGTGCTGGATGATCTTTTCTAGGCAAGACTAGGGACAGATGGCTTCTGCTGCTTTATTGTAATAGGTAAACTGCTATTTTACTTTTGAATTTTCAGGTTTACAACCACTTTAAGGCTGTTCCAGAGGTTGCAAGAGGTTCCTTGTATATTTTTTTGGGGGCGTGGCAACCCCCCGGTCAGTCAGTCGGTCCACAGCCCCCCCCGGTCGGCCGGGCAAGCCACCACCAAACGAGGTTTTAATCGTTTGGTGGTGGCTTCCCCTGTGTCTCCTCCCTCCTCGCAGCCAATAGGTTTGCTTATCCTGTCTGCCAGTCGCTTTCTGATTGGCCGGGAGGGAAATCAGGAAGACAATAGTGAATATTCATTCGCTATTGTCACACAACTGGGTGGGTATAGGGCGCACTAAGCCTGCCCTTTTTTTAAGCCAAGTTCAGGTGACTGATGCACCCCGTTGGGGTCTGGAGTGCACCGCAAGGTAGTGAGTCCTAAGGCTGACTGCTGCAGATGGAGCTCTAGGATATACAGGAGAGCAGGTACTCTGTAGTACCTACACGGATGACACAGGGAACTAGAGCATGAGATTTCCCAGGGCGCGGAGTCTAAGAGCCAGCGGGTGTTCACCAGAAGCCCCTAGTGGTGGGGATGGATTTAGCTGCAGTCTGGCTCCCCTAGGGCCTTCCAGCTCATGCTCACGGTAGACTACAGGGAGGTAGAGTGGAAGCAGCAGACAGAGACAACAAAGGATAGTCAGGAGATAGCCAAAGGTCGGGGCAACAAGCAGGTAAGGATAGTCAGGAGATAGCCAAAGATCAGGGTAACAAGCAGGTAAGGATAATCAAGAACAAGCCAAGATTGGTAACTGGAATCAGACGTAGAAGCTACAGCAAGTCTCACACGAAAGCTAAACACACAATATTGATCAGCAGAGCTGGCTTGCAGTGCACAGGTTAATATAGAGTTCCCTGATAGGGGCTGGGGTGGAGTCATGCTTTGAGGATAGATTACTTAAGCAGCCAGGTGAGAGTGGCTGGCCTCTTAATCTGAACACATGGAGGGGTAAGCTGACAAACATTACTGCATAACCATGACAATGTGCTTCTAAAAAAAAAAAAATATATGGACGGGCCGCCACTGCTTGAAATTCTTTTTATTATTATTCTTACAAGCAGGTGGTCCTGTTATTTTTTTGTTAAGGTGAACTTATCTCTCATGCTTTCCTGAATTAAACAAAAAATTGACATTCAGTGTCCTGGGTACAGCCTGCTTTTACTAGGAGATCCAGAGGTTTTAATCGTTTGATGAAAGGAATGCCAACAATTTTTTTCTGGTACCCTTATGCCCTGTACACATGGACGGACTTTTCGGCAGCAAAGGTCCGACAGTTTTTCCGACGGACTTTCAACGGACTTTTGACGGACTTCTGACGGATTTTCGAAAGAACAGACTTGCCTACACACGATCACACCAAAGTCTGATGGATTTGTACGTGATGACGTATGACCGGACTAAAATAAGGAAGTTCCTAGCCAGTAGCCAATAGTTGCCCTAGCGTCGTTTTTCGTCCGTCGGACTAGCATACAGACGAGTGGATTTTTCGATAGGAACTGGGTCCGGTGGAGTTCCGACGTAAAGATTTGAAACATGTTCCAAATCTAAAGTCCGTCAGATTTTCAACAGAAACAGTCCGCTGAAGGTCCGATGAAGCCCACACGCGGTTGGATTGTCCGCCGGATTCGTTCTGTCGGACCAGTCCGGACGAAAAGTCCGCTTGTGTGTACAGGGCATTAGCCCTAATCTAAGTCATTCATTTCCAGTATAAACATTGTCCATTTCTATCCTATTGCTATTAGTTTTTATGTTTCTTTGTGGAATACCTAGATTTCAGGGTCTGTTTTGTAGAGCCAAGCTTTCTCTTGGGTGATGATGAAGCTTCATTTTTCTGGATAACTAGATCTAAAATACTAAAAGCTGAGTTGTGATGAAAAACCTTCATATTTTGGCAGTTTTTTAATAGTGATTTACCTTGGTTGGCTCTCCAGGGTTATCTTTTAGCTGGTTTAGATATGCTTTTGCACTCCAACTACATATCACTAGACTATTCATATTGTTTCTTCTTTTAAAAAAGATAACTTAAATATGGTTCACCAATGCCTGTCCCTCTACTTTCTATCCCCATGTCCCCATGGCAATGAACACATGTCTAAATAACATTTTAAGGTAGAGAAAAAATTAGTGACTGGGAAAGACAAAATGAATCAAATTTTTGCACTTGCCTTCATATGTTTACGTTTACTGTACATCCTTAAAAATATTGGTGGTTGGTGTGATATATATATATATATATATATATATATATATATATATATATATAATTATTCATCCAACACCTGAAACAGTGTGGGGCTCAGGGAGGTATCAAGGCATTACAAAATGAATGACACAGGAGTCATGTAGACTGTAGAGATGAAATCAGTATTGTAGTTTGTTAACTCATAGAGTGTAACTAACCATGCATATAGCTGCGTTTTAGAGCTCAGTTGCATAAAATCCAACTACCACTGTATGTGTACACCCAGGTTAATCCCCTTGGCCTGCATTCAACTGATTGTTATGCACACGCAATGAGGGATTATTATATTTGCTATATCTCAGCAGTAGAAAGCAATTTCCATGCTCCAATGTAATTGCTATACGCATACTGCCTAATTATTTCTTAGACTCCAATTATTCACATTTTGTTTTAGCTGGAGTGTTTAAAGAGTGAAGTTCCTCTAATGATTTTCTGACTACTTATGTATTTAAATGTGTTGTTTTACCATAGATGGAAAGTTAACATAGTACTATAAAAGGTGTTTTACCAATAATTTTCTATGATAGCTTCTATTAGTATTATTGTTTGACAGTAGTATTCCTTTTTAAAGAGACTTTCTAATTGCATGTTTAATACGTTTTAAGGCAACTATAGTCATTAAAACCTGGTGAGATGTGGGGGCAAACCCCCAAGGGGCTCTCACTTCTGGCTCCAAATGCCTTAGACTGCTGGGCGCGACCCACTCTGGGGACACTGGCAAGTGAGGCATTTGACTGGGGTGGTAGAGATTTTCTCATTACACGGTCCCTGCAGAGGGCAAAAATCTGCATGCCTGATAGACCCTGCCAAGGAGGGGGTCTAACACGCAGGGTAAGAGTCCACCTTTATCACTTTCTCACTTATTGGAGTCACCGCCAGTGCATTTGCACCATCCTGCACATCTCTCTCCTTTGTCAATCCACTCATAGGGGGATTAGTTGCTGCTGAGCTGTATAGTGGATGGAAGCTTTTTTTCACTAATTAACTTTTTATGTTTGAACCCATGGACTGAGTTTGTTTGATTTTCAGATTTTCACGCTATTAATATCATTGTACTTCACATGTACACATTTTTTGTTTCTTCTTTTTATTTGAGTTTTTATGTTTTGCACTTATATATTTTTACCACTCATGGAGTCATTTACTTGCTCTCAGTAGATTGTGGTTTTTACTACTACCCACATGTATTCACATCTATGTGTGTATTTTCATATAATTAGCGCACTTTATTTATTTTTTATTTTTCATGGTATACACAGATATTGGTGTATTTTGTGTGCAGCTTTTACCTTTGACCTTTTTTGCTCTGCAGCGCAGTTTTTCTTTTTATTTTTGACTGGGGTGGTACACCTGTCAAAGGGCAATGCAGGTGTCCTAAGGTGAGCTCAAGGAGGACAGAAACTTCCCGCGGAGCAGAAGGGCAAAGGCTTGCTTGATCTTAAAGTAATTCTAAACCTTTAATTTTTTTAACAAACTTTACTATACTTACCTACTCTGTACAATGGTTCTGCACAGAGTAGCCCTGATGCTCCTTTTCTTGGCTGCCCTGTTGGCACTCCTGGCTCCTCCTGTCTTCCAAGTACTCCCCCTAGCAAGCGCTTGCTAGGGAGGGTACTCCTGAGGGCTCACTCCTGAGCCCCGCTGCCTGCCTCTATAGACACAGACAGCAGGGCTTTGCCCTGCTCCCCATCATAGGATGTGATTGACAGCAACAAGAGCCAGTGGCTCCTGCTGCTTTCAGTCTGCCTTGTGAGGAGGGAGACAGCAGAGAGAGCTGCTGCTCTCCTGCACAGTGCTGGATTGAGATCGAGCTCAGGTAAGAAGTATAAGGTGGGGCTGGTGGATCTGGGACACAGAAGGTTTTTAACCTTAATGGAGAGAACAAATTAAGGTAAAAAACCTTAAGGTTTTAGAACCACTTTCATTTTCAATATGGATACAGACTGTGAAAGTGGGGCCTCACGATCCTGACATGTAGACACTATCCGACTGCCCAAATATTTTTTCTGCCCAATGTCTAATGAGGTGGTGGGGGTAACACATTCATAAACTGCTACTTTGCACAAGATCAGTTGGTGAAAGGCGTGTGTAGGTTTGCACGCTCTGGTCAGCTTCTGCACAACCATCTCATGTCACAATTGGATTTATCCATTATATAATTTCCTTATTTTGATGACAACATCAAAGCTCTTCCATAAAATCAATTAACTAGTGTACCTTTACTAGTGCTAGGTTATTGTGAATAATTTAGGATAAGGAATGCTCTAGTATCATTTACAAAATGTGTCCTAGCAAAGGGCTGTGACAAAAAGAAACTTGAGCAGGAAATTCTATACATCATTTAAAAGAAATACATTATAGAAACTATCACCCTTTAACACACACATGAAGTCAGGTGCAGTACAAAAACAGCATGAAAAATAAAAGATGTAACATATTAATACTTGGTTAATAAGTCAATAAAAGGACACAGCAAATTCATTGCCAGTGAAATGAATTTTAAAGCCAAACTTAAAGGATATATAAAAAAGGCACAATTTAATGCAAATCTGTATTTAGTACATTATTAAATGAATTTTGACTGATTTTGAAAGGGAGGAGCAGCACAAAAAGCCAATCAGTTGTGCTGCAGTGCTCTTGTGTTAATAAGGATCATGGTGGTACGAGAAAAGCAAAGTGACAGTGAGATAAACTCACCAGTCTGCTGCTTCTCCTTTCACTGTCCAGTCACAGACAAAGGAAGGGACAAGACCAAAAGTTTCGGCCAAACCTGAAGTGTAGGAAAAAACTTTATTGGTGAAATAGCTAGGTACCAATAAAGTCCTCTAGTGATGTGAGCCCAGCTGGCAGTGGCTGATTTTTTCTTGAAAAATGTTACTTACATGCAGCCACTGACTGTGATGTCACTACTCAAGCTCCAGTGGTGAAGCTGACAGTTGGGACAGAGACATTCTTTTCAAAGAATGCAAGGCATTCTGTGATTGGACAAGGGGTGTATAAGCGTTATGATCTCCCCTCGATCTACCTGAAGTTGTCAGGTTATGTAGGAAAGTTATGAGAAGGTCAGAAGAATTGGGAAAGCGTGGAGACACTCCCAGAATACCAGGTCATGACATACAAGGAATTGGCATCCCAGTCTTATGCTGGCCATACACTATACGAAAAATCGGCCGAAAAATCGTTTGTATAGACACTTCGTTCGTTTTTCGGCAAGTTAATGGGCACAAATCGATAATCGTTTGTGACGTTTTTGTGGGAAAAAAATGAACGGGAAGTTTGGAAAATCTCTGCCGAACGTACGATAAATTGCAAGGTTAATGTGTTTCCCGTCCGAACTGTCTGCACTAGGTATATGTAAAAAAATGAACACAAAATTATTTATTCATGTCCACTGAACAATTTATCAGTCATTACATGATGGCACGATCGTTTGCGGTCACGGTCGAACGTTCGTTTTTCGAAAATGTGTTCGGCCGATTTTCTGTATAGTGTATGGCCAGCATAAGTCCGTAGGGTTCAATATTGAGTTGCCCACCCTTTGCAGCTATAACAGTTTAAACTCTTCTGGGAAGGCTGTGCACAAAGTTTAGGAGTGTGTCTATGGCAATGAGTCTGCCAACAGTAAGTGGATTCAGACACGCATGGGACATAAAATAGATCTTTACTCAGACAAAAAAAAATATGTAAAATACATAAGTATATCAATAAAAATGAGGCAGATTTAATGAACCCCTTGGTCTTTTTCCTGCCATGACTCATCTATGTTTCTGTTTTTTGTTCACTGGGCCTTTAACATATATTCATGTACATTTTTACTGCTTTAAAATACTGCAGATGGGATCTGAAAATCTGCTTTTGACACAATTTGTGTCTAATTAGTTACTTATCATTCCATAAAGAAACTTTCTTGAATAATAATTATTCCGTTAATAAAACCTAATTTCAGATACATTTGTGTCACGACAACTACATTTGTGCTAGTTTTAATGCACTTTTTAATAAGCACAATTAACAAATGGTTAATGAATGGTTTCATTTTTATCACAGTCCGCACAATTGCTGACATTTTATCACTCATAAATATTTATGTTTCATTTATAGTAAGAAAGCATTTTCATCTGACTTTTATTGTATAAGTTAATGATAAGCAAATTAGAGAGCTAATGCATTTGGTCTGGCCTCACCATGTGTCAGGAAATGTTAAGAAGATTATGCAAAGGATTATGTCAAATTAAAATTGAGTCTAATTAATTGAAATGAAAATATCACAGGGTGTTATTTGTAAAGCAAAGAATAACAAGAGACATAAATAAATATCTTGTTTCTTTTAAAAAAAAACACGCCATAGTAAATAAAAAGTAACAGGTAAATATTTAATATGTTTCCTATTAAAGATTTAAGTTCTATCTGAATGCAATGGTAGTTTTTAATAAGAAATGACAGAAACAAATACATTGTTGAGGTCTATGTAAAGCTTTTAGATTAACAGAAATGGATCACTCCTATTCAGAAGATAATTCAGCAGACAACTGAAAAGGACTTTTCAGACCATGTAAGATTCTGTGTATATTCGGTTGTCAGTGAAAAGAAGTTAAGAGAGATTGGACTGTACGGCTCATGACTATGGGAAGAATTAGGCAGGCCATATATTGTGCAATTTTCTTTCCTTCAACCAGAGATTGAAGGGGAAAAATGCTTGATTTCCCCCATTAATAGTCAGTGTTGATGGGGGGATCCCTTCCACAGCGCTATTATGTTCTGGTGCCTGGGGAGCCTTTTCCACCGGCAGAATACAATGATTACTGCTGGCAGCTATAGCCACCAGCAGTGATCAGTCCAAGAAAAAAACGATTGGCTGGTTGTACCGAAGTTTATTGATGGATGTATGGTATGTATGGCCAGCTTTACTGTTCTGAAATGTTCTGTGTTACCTCTGCCCATTTATCACTCTATCTATCCATTATATATATATATACACAACTGCCATAGTGTCCATCACCACAACCTCTGAACATCCATAGGACCTGGTTTATCACACTTACCCTTAGGGGCCCACAGGAACTGAGGGAGGCTTCCAAACAACCCTTCTTTGAACAGGGGCAGTCCATAAACATGCCAGTTACTGGCAATCGTGGTCTGATTTGGACTTCCTTTGCTGATAATAAGTACATGTATAGGCACTTTTACTCTGCGTCTGTCTGTCTGATTAATATATTCATCCATCAGTGAAAGAAATGTAAGGCTTTTCTTAACTTTCACAGCTACAGTAGCTACAGAAACATTAATTTTACTGTCAAGATATTGACATCACTTAGTTATGTGTGTAAATGAATAACGAGCAAAATGTATGTAATTTATCGGTTTCACATTAATCATAATGAAACAGATTCATTGCTTTTGTTGCTGACAGAATAGAAACACACAGTATATTTAAATAGTTCTGCATATTCCCAGAGCTGAACATATTTTAAAGCAGAATTCCATCCAAAAATGATAGGTGAACATTAATAGCCCATTAAATAGCTTTTGTTTCAATATTCACATCCAGAGATTTCACTGCAGAACTTATTTTTCTGCCCCTCTATGTGCTCAGTCTGATGACAAGCATTGTAAACCTACTTCATCTGAGCCCAGGTCAACCTGGACCCTTCCGGTCTGCAACGGGACATTGAAAGTCAAAGCAGGACAGTGATGAGCTCATCTTTCTTTCACTCTGCTCTCTCCCCTTATTTTCATGCTTCTTGGCAGCACATGCACTGACTGGCTACTTCTGCTGATTCTTCAACTCACATTGAAGCCCTACTGAACAGGGACTGCAAGAAGCTAATACCAGATCAAATCCGGTTCTTACACGGTCTGTATATAAAAAAAAAATTGCATTAATTTGTGTCTATATCTGCCACAAGTTCAATTATATGATACTTAACTAGAAAATTAATGTTAATGTCTGCAGGGTAATAAACACTTCTGAATGAATGAATGAATGAATGAACGAATAATTTGTATAGCGCTGCAAATGCGAACTGAATCGCCTTCTAATGGTCAAAAGGTGGGACAACACTTTTGGTTTGGGAGATGCAATATTTTAAAAATGAACGTGATGCCAAGACTGCTCTCCGTCTTCCAAACGCTGACTGTGCATGTTTTAGGTGCCTCTTTCAGATCACTGTGGTCCGCCTTCATTAAAATTTACTGGCGGGGTAGAGCTTCCCAAATAGGCAGAGATGTTCTGACTGGGGCGAGGGTAAAGAGTGGAGTGGGGTTGCCTGATTCATCCTATTACTATACTGCGGTACATATGACCAGGGTGATCGACTGGTGCAGACACAAAGACTACAAACTGTGCATCCTATTTGAACAAGACTGCTCTCCTCTCATTGGCAACAGATACCTAGATCACTGACTACTCATCCTATAATAGGCCCAAAGCTAAGTGTACTAGGCAGGTCCTTTTCATTGCTCAAGGTTTCCCCTTGGCCATGACACACATCACAGGACACCCAGAGTTCCTTCCAGGCCAATATAATCCAGCATTTAGTATCCAAATTGCAAATGGGGTAGTGTGTGCATCACAGTCTATAGACTCACGACAGTAGAAACCTCTCTCTGCAGTCTCTTCAGCACACGGAGTACTGACGTTGGACAGTTGGCGCCAACGTCAACTTTCACACTTTTTGCATTATCTACCAAAGGCACATGATTTTGTGAGGGACTTATTACCCTTCGAGCAACTGTTCTGTGAGGAAGGGCCTATGTGGCATTCCTTGTCTTCTTCTCACCTTATAGTCCCAAGTGTGATCTCCAGCGGTGATCCAAAATTATTTACTACCCGGCAACATGATTTACAATAATCCTTCACTGAGAATCAAAAAGACAGAATTTTATTTTTCATGCATAAAGCATCTATCTATAATAATTATCAGGAGATCCTATAAGATTGTCACCAGGTGGTATAGGACCCCACTGACACTGGCAAAAATGTTTTCTCAACAAAGTCCCAATTGTTGGCATTGCAGCATTCATCCAGGCTTCCTCCTCCATATTTTTTGAGAGTGCCTATCACTCCGACCTTTTTGGCAACAGGTTTCCGCGATCATTGAACTAGTTATGGGCTTTACCCTGCCAGGTGACCAAGCTGTCTTTCTTCTCGAACTAACGCCTATGTCCCCAAAGAGATATAAAAAGTCCCTGCTACTACATCTCCTAAATAAAGCCAAAGCCTGCATTTGAGTAATTGGGAAAAAAATGACCCCCCCCCCCCCCAAAGCTTAAGCAATAGTTTGGCAGAAGCACTGCGGACCTCAGAGACAATATTGAAGACCAGACTAAGAAAGGGTTCTACTGAGAGGACTTTAAATGCTCATCTAAATACAGCCAATAGGATGAGTGCATCCCCTCTCTTTTTTTTTACCGTTCTCCCTGGGTGGAGCCCTTCCCATTTTTTGCATCGTACATCATGGGACACAGAGCAGGCTATAATCATGACATCTGGTTATGTCCATTCATCTATAGGTGAATGGACACTGGCAGAAACAAACAGACAGGAAGTCCTCCCCATATAACCCCTCCCTTAAAGGAAAAACTTCAGTTTTTGCGCCAGTGTTTTGAAGGTTATGTCCATTCATCTATAGGTGAATGGACACTGGCAGAAACAAACAGACAGGAAGTCCTCCCCATATAACCCCTCCCTTAAAGGAAAAACTTCAGTTTTTGCGCCAGTGTTTTGAAGGTGATGATCACTGAGGTTCAACTCTCTGTGAGAATGCTGGTGGTCTCAAAATTGTTCTAATAGGATTCAAAGGACTGAACAATCATATCCATTCAGATGACTGGAAGCTAAAATGGATGGTACCCAAGCCCTGCAGCAGAGATAGAAAACTTGGTGGGGATTGCCTGTAATGTAACCTTTTGTTAATGGACCCTGCGTTATGGAACCCTGGGCAGTCAGCACTGACCAAAAAAGCTTCTGGCTGGGTGATATACAGGTCCAAGGCAGTGGACCCTGGAGCAGAAAAGGTGGACCAAGTCCTTGAAAGTCCTAAGAGACTAAGCCCGCTGTGATGAGTGAAGATTGGATCTCTGTTTTTTTAAACAGGATCCTGCAGCAGGAGTAGTAAGTTTTAGTAGCAGGGTCACTTATAAAAAATGTGGGGCTGCCAGGGGTCCTTCTCCTTGTTAGTAATTAGGGGTAGTAGGTGTGCTCACATTATGGATTGGGCCTGTTAAAACTCATTGCCCTTGTATTCTCTGGTTTGGAAAGCTCAGTGTGCCTGGTTTTGGTTTCACCTGAGGTGCGGGGTCTAAGCACTAACTGGTATTCACCAGAGCTCCTGATGGTGGACATGGGCTTTGCTGCGTGTTAGTGCCAGGTTGCGGTCCTCGGGATAGCCCCACCAGGAGGTGAGCAAGCCGGGGCCCGGTAGCAGATATAGCAGGTAGGAATCAAGCAGAAGCGTAGTCAAGAAACAAGCCAAAAGTCAGTAACAAATAGTTGCAGGTTGGGATTCAGCAGAAGCGTAGTCGAGGAACGAGCCAAATGTCGGTAACGAATGGTTGGTGAAGATACGGTCAGCAGCAGGAGAGACAGGAGCAAGATATTGGCTGGTGAAGGCACAATATTCTGGCAACCAGGAAGTGCAGAGACATGGCTTAAATCAGGAAGGAGGAGTAAAGGGTTCAAAGTAAACAAGATTTAAGACAAGATCATTCAAGGAATTGTCTAAGGAACTATCCAAGGAACTGTCCAAGGCACTGTTCAGCATTCCAGGTGGCTCAGCAAGCAGAGTCACGGCCAGACACACCAGAAGTCCTAGGTTCAAGCCCAGGTCCTAACACCCTGGCAGAATTTATGATTTCTTGGCCATTTTTCAGAGACTATGAATGATAACACAAAAACTTTTCTTTCACTCATGGTTAGTGTTTGGCTGAAGCCATTTATTATCAGTCAACTGTGTTCTCTCTTTTTAAATCATAATGACAACAGAAACTACCCAAATGACCCTGATCAAAAGTTTACATACCCTAGTTCTTAATACCGTGTATTGCCCCCTTTAGCATCAATGACAGCTTGAAGTATTTTGTGGTATTTGTAGATGAGGCTCTTTATCTTCTCAGATGGTAAAGCTGCCCATTCCTCTTGGTCTTGGCAAAAAGCCTCCAGTTCCTGTAATTTCTTGGGCTGTCTTGCATGAACTGCACGTTTGAGATCTCCCCAGAGTGGCTCAATGATATTGAGGTCAGGAGACTGAGATGGCCACTGCAGAACCTTCACTTTATTCTGCAGTAGCCAATGACAGATTGACTTGGCCTTGTGTTTTGGATCATTGTCATGTTGGAATGTCCAAGTACGTCCCATGCGCAGCTTCCTGAGCTTCCTGGCTGATGAATGCAAATGTTCCTCCAGTATTTTTTGATAACATACTGCATTCACCTTGCCATCAATTTTGACCAAAATTCCTGTGTCTTTGTAGCTCACACATCCCCAAAACATCAGCAATCCACCTCCGTGTTTCACAGAAGGAATGGCGTACCTTTCATCATAGGCCTTGTTGACTCCTCTGCAAATGTAGTTATTATGATTGTGGCCAAAAAGCTCAATTTTAGTCTCATCACTCAAAATGACTTTGTGCCAGAAGGATTGAGGCTTGTCTTTGTGCTGTTTTTGCATATTGTAAGTGGGATACTTTGTGGCGTTTGCGTAGTAATGGCTTTTTTCTGGTGACTCGACCATGCAGCCCATCTTTCTTCAAGTGCCTCCTTATTGTGCATCTTGAAACAGGCACACAACATGTTTTCAGAGAGTCCTATATTTCACCTAAAGTTATTTGTGGGTTTTCCTTTGCATCCCGAACAATTTTCCTGGCAGTTGTGGCTGAAATTTTAGTTGGTCTACGTGACCATGGTTTGGTTTCAACAGAACCCCTCATTTTCCACTTCTTGATTAGAGTTTGAACACTGCTGATTGGCATTCTCAATTCCTTGGATATCTTTTTATATCCCTTTCCTGTTTTATACAGTTCAACTACCTTTTCCTGCAGATCCTTTGACAGTTCTTTTGCTTTCCCCATGACTCAGAATCCAGAAACATCAGTGCAGCACTGGATAAAAGATGCAAGGGTCTGTCAGGAATCCAGAAACTCATTGACCTTTTATACACACATGCTAATTACAAGCAAACAGATCACAGGTGAGGATGGTTACCTTTAATAGCCATTCAAATCCCTTTGTGTCAACTTGTGTGCATGTTATCTGCCAAAATCACCAGGGTGTGTAAACTTTTGATCAGGGTCATTTGGGTAGTTTCTGTTGTGATTATGATTTAAAAAGAATAAACGCAGTTGGTTGATAGTAAATGGCTTCAGCCAAACACTAACCATGAGTGAAAGAAAAGTTTTTGTGTTATCATTCATATACTTTGAAAAATGGCCAAGAAATACTGTAATAAATTCTGCCAGGGTATGTAAACTTATGAGCACAACTGTATATTCCAATGGCTATTACTATGTCAGGCACATGAGATATATAGTATTGTATGTTTTTTTTTTATTATTGGTTGAATTAGATGGCCTTGTGTCCTCTACTATGTAGCTACTATGCACATGGGGCTGGTGGCCACCTTGCTTATGTATTGAAGCCTTGTTTACATGGCCATGCTTAAGGGGGCAGATGTGGCTGATTAGAAAACAGGGGTCACAGAGCACCACAGAATGATGGTTGAGGACACGTGAGTGCTATCAAGGGGGCTGGATGCTGGCATCAACAGGGGGCCATGCATTACTCTTTATTATACTTCTTAGTATACCACATTTCCACTGTATGATTGTGGCAGCTGCATAGCTGCATACTTGCAAATCTGAATACTTGCATACCTGCATAACTGCATACTTGTATAACTGCATAGCTGCATAATTGCATAACTGCATACTTGCATACCTGCATAGCTGCCTTCCTGCATAACTGCATACTTGCATTCCTGCATAACTCTGTACCTGCATACTTGCATGACTGCATACCAGCATAACTGCATACCTGCATTCCTGCATAACTGCATATATGCATACCTACATACCTGCATAACTGCATACGTGTGCAACTACATTCTTGCATGCTTGCATTCCTGCATAACTGCATACATGCAAACCAGCATAACTACACATTTGCATTCCTGCATACATGCATACCTGCATACTTACATAACTACATACCTGTGTACCTGCATACATGCATACTTGCATAACTACATACCTGCATATTTTCATACCTGTGTAAATGCATAACTGCATACTTGAATACAGGAATATCTACATATCTGCATACTTGCATATAGGCATACTTGCATATCAACATATCTGTATATCTGCATGCATGCATAAGTGCATTCTTGCATGGGTGCATAACTGCATACCTGTGTAATTGCATACCGGTATCGTTTCATACCTGCACAATTGCATACCTGCATACTTACATACCCAAAGCTGCAAAATTGGATATTGCCAACAACGTTGCTATAATATTACCTGCAAAACATTTAAAGGAAGGGCTTCCAGAATGAAAAGTGGGGGAAACACAGCCTAGAGGGGCACAAGTGCACTGCCGTAAAGCCAAGAGGACTTCAGTCATAATCTGCTGTGTTCTTTCCTGATTGACCAGTATTGTCAGGGGTTTCTGAAACACTGCGTTTTTCTGGCATTGTACCTACTCTTAGCATGTCAGCCTCAGTGTATTTTACTAAGGATGACTTGGCTGTGCCATTGACATTACTGGAGTGACTGCTTCTGGGCACAGGAGTTGCTTATGAAAAAGCACTAGCATATGTGTGAAATGCGTTAACAGCTCCGGCTACTCTGGCACTCTGTCTTTGTGTTGCCCTTATGCCCCTGGGATGTAAATCTTGTGCTGTCTGTTCTACAGAAGCAACCATTTGAGCCTATACGGCATCGTCCTATTGGTGACCTATTGGCGTCTTAATGCATCATCTGAAGGGTGTCAGAATTGCCAGCTCTGTCTTGCAAAGAACCATTTTTGGTCCTGCACCAGGACAGAGTGGTCTTGTGTCCCCATCCGGATTTTTTACCTAAAGTGGTTTCCAGTTTTTATTTAAACCAGGATATCACTCTGCCCTCTTTTTTTCTGAATCCTCGGACTACAGAGGAGAAGTTGTTACATTCACTCAATGTGGTTCAGGTAGTCAAGGTCTATTTAAAAATGTCAGCTCTGATTCGGAAGACTGATTCTTTTTTTGTCCTGCCATATGGGCCTAAGAAGGGGGAGGCAGCGTCAAGTTCGACTATTTCTCAGTGGATTCGCCAGGTCATTATGCAGGCGTATGGACTAAAGGGTAAGGTCCTACCCTTTAGATGAAAGACACACTTCACCAGAAGGGTGAGTGCTTCTTCGGCAGTGCATCATCAGATGTCTATGGCTCAGATTTGCAAGGCTGCCACTTTGCCTTCCGTGCATACATTTACTAGGTTCTACCAGGTGGATGTTAGAGCTTGAGAAGGGTCTGCGTTTGGCCACAGCATACTACAAGCAGCTATATAGGTCTTTTTGTCTGATGGTGGTCTTAGGATTGCTCTGCTCCTCCCCCTCATGGGCATTGCTTTAGGACATCCCAGATAGTCAATATTATGGCCTGCTCTGTGTCCTGTGATGTACAATAAAGAAATTTGGATTTTTCCGACAGCTTACCTGTAAAATCCTTTTCTTGGCATACATCACGAGACACAGAGGTCACCACCCTCTTTTTCTGGGATCTTCATTGCTTGCTACAAAACTGAGGAACTTCCTGTCTATTGGTTTGCCAGTGTCCATTCACCTATAGGTGGTGTATAACCCAGATAGTCATTATTATGGTCCGCTCTGTGTCCCGTGATGTGCTCCAAGAAAAGAATTTTGCAGGTAAGCTGTAGGAAAAATCCAATTATTTCAATAAAATACAACAAAAAGACTAAAATGGTTGAGAAATGATTAGCAAATGCTAAACACAACTGATAGAAAGTTCACAAAAAGTAGAGTACACAATTATTTGACCCTTCATAAATATTACTTAGTGTCAGAAAGTTTGGAAGTTGTCCAGCTCTATGGAAGATTCCACAAGTTCTTTCAAACTTTCATGCTTGTTTTACAACGTTTATAATGTAACTGCCAGTTATTGTGAAAAAAAATTGGTTTGAAAATGCAACGTAGCAATACTACATTATGGAAACATAAATAGTATATACACCTGATAACAATTAACTAGAGGTTATTTTCTTAAAGTCACGTTTCATGCAGCATCAGCAGAGACCCCTTATATTTTAAATGAACTATGTGGGATATAAGCACTTTTCTTTATGTGAAAGAACACATATTGATCATTACATATTTCGTACACCAAGACGCTTGGGATGGACATCAAGACATATGGTAAGTATATTCTTTTGACACTTGTGTATACAAGGTTTCATGTTGCTCATACTGTAATGAACGTTGTGTTTGTTTGTTTTTCTAATCACACCTACTGTCACTGTATTTCAATTCACTAATCAGTTCAAAACAAACTTAATGGACATAAACATATTGAGGGGGCTTTTAATTATAGAATGCCTTTTTATAGGATTCTGTGCAATCTCTGTCATGCATGCACTGGCTTGAGAAATGACTTAAGTTGTCATTTTTATAACTTTTAATTAATCTTGAAAAAGGAGAACACAATCTTATCTTGTTTACCATGAACAATATCATTTTATAATGCAGCATGCTAAAAATGTAACAAATCACGCAAGAAATTTGCATATCCTCATTAGCGAAACATATTTTTATGTGTGATTGCACTAAGTATTATTCGAACGTTGATGCTTTAAGACATTATTTCTTAATAAACAAGCTAAGCTTGAGTACACTGATTAATGACTGGGAGTCTCTTACTAATGTGCCAGGAAGCAGTAACTACTATAATAATATAAGCCTGTCTTAATGTTTGATGTATATGATTCTGTATTTTATTATTCAGTGCAATAACAAAAACACATTTTACAGTAGTTTACAGAAAATACTGAACCATGCCATGGTTTAGGATCTTACAGACTAAACTTTCTTTCCAAGCACACAAAGATACACCAAGAGCAGAATGAAAATGTTAGTAAACCTAGAATCTGTTAGTAAACAGATATTTTAGTTTTTAGTTTTTGGTTGATACTGAAGACAGAGTTTAACAATTTTTATCTGACAACTGAAAAAAGTAAGTACACCCCATGGAAACTGTTGACATTTTCAATATATTTGAATACACAAAGATATTGATTCAAATAGTACACACAGATAAAGCTGATATACTTAACCAAATGTGCTGAAGACTGGCCAAAGGTAGAGTTTTTTAATCACAATAAAAGTAGATAATGTTTGATAAAAACTAAAGACGCTAATTTGTATTTCGGGAGTAGCAATGAGCTGAATATACTGTACCTGGGTTTGGATCAATATGGGTTAGAGGAACATTACTGAAGTTTGGCTAACAAATTTGAAACCCATGAAAGTAAATGGTAGATGAATGTAAAAGAAAAGTAATATTGACCATTATCTAGGGCTAGGCTAATAGGCAAGAGATTGTCAAACAAATGGCATGGGGGAGGGCTGGACATAGCCCTGTGAAACATGTATCATAGCAAAAAAAAAATGTTTTTATTCCCGTTTGATCAGGAGCAGCAATTTTATCAATGCTTACAGAGAAAAATTTTAAATGCAAAACTCCTTTAAATAATATGCCTGGGGTATGCCCTTAACCTGCCTGTGAAGTGAAACATCTGTACAATGTATACAACCGACTGCAACAAAACTAACATTTACAAAGAAAAAATGCTATTTAAATTGTCTATAAATTACAACTCCTGACTGCTTCCTTCTGTTTGTAAACAGGCAAGGATTTATTTAATCTTTATGACACCCTTATCCTAGATGAGGGTCTTGTGTAAATGTTAAGGGGGACCTCCCAAAAAAAAGAAAAGAAAATATAAATCTGACCCTTATCCTTGATAATGGTCTTGTATAGATTTGAAGGCAAACCTTAAAAGAAACATAGGGTCCACCCCAAAATCTATACTACACCCTTACCTGTGCACGCAGCCTGGCTGGCTATCAAGGGGGGGGGGCAAGCATGCATCCCCTCCCCCTAAGCCATATCAAGCCACATGCCTTTCACATATGGGGGGGCTTGCCAGAGAGGGCCCCACTGTCAAGCCATATCATCCCCAGCACCTTTGCCCTCCAAGTCAGAAGCCTGCCTCTTTGTTTCTTGTGTACTCCTACTCTGTATTCCAATGTACTCCAGCCTGCTTCCAGTGATCCCTGTGGGTACTCTCACTTGCATATCAGCACTCAGTTCCCAGTAGCTGCTTGCTCAGCTGATTCAGAAGGCCACAACCTGACAGTCATCTGCAGCAAAATCCATCTCCACCTTCTGGAGTACTGGTAAAGACAAGGTTCCCGTGACTCTTTGTGCATGGCAACTGTATCCAGCATCCAACACCCTCTAGGACATCTGCATCTCTCAATGTTACTTGTACATCCTGTCAACACGGTGTAATTGTGGGGTGGGGGGGGGGGGGGGCAAATATGTCTTCTTTTCTTTTCTAAGTGTCCCTAATTTGCAGGAGTGCATTGTACAGTGTACATGGAGACAGCATAGCAGTTTCCCTTTAAAAAACAAAAAATATAGATATTCACCTTACAATGGCTGTAATTCATGCCTGAAACACATTTCCTTTTTATTTGTTCACTTTGATTTATTTCAGTTTGCATCAAACATTACATTAACAATTATGTTTATTGCATTCACAGACAGGAAATAATCCTAGTTACAAACACTTAATGATTTCTTAACACCCATTACTGTCTAACTAATGCAGTGTATGAAAACCATTGTTAATTGGAAACATCAGAACACCATTGTTTAAAGTGTATTTCCACTTTTGCAGCCAAATTGGGATAACACCAACTTTATATTTGTAACATATTATCATTCAAATAGAATAACACAAAATAATTAACTCTATTTGTACTGTGCTGGCAGATCTTGTTATAAGTAATAAACTAGATTTGAACACTGTCTGTCCCAACAAAGGGTTAAAGATCTAGAAGCTGGGATTTTTGTACCTTTTTTTTTGATCTAGGGACAGATTGAGTTGCCTTTCATTTCAAATTGTTCGGAATAGCTTGTGGTCTGCCTAAGGCCTTATCCAATGCATTGCCTAGAAAGCTAAGATATATAGTGGAAAAAGTGGAAATACACAGTACTGGCGGGCTTTGCTGATGCTTTGGGATTTAAATTATTGCACCAAAAGTATAACTCTAGGCCCGATTTTTTAGTTTTGAATACAGTGGGGAAGGGGTAGAACTTGTGTTAGGTGTTTTAGCTCACTTTAGCTTTCAGAGATTTTCCTAAAAGGCAGCCTTTTGCAACAAACCACTCCTTCTAGGACAGAAAGTAATGAGGAATTTGCTTAACAGAGTCGCATGAGTCCCCATTTTCCCGGTTTCTGTCTCAGTGACCACTGTTCTTATTCTTTTCCAAATGATCTAAAAATGTTTGAGCTGGAGTCATACTATAATGTGGAATTTGATATATCTGCAAGAGTACTTCATTTACTTATACCCCATTGTTTTATATTGTTTCTATAATAATAATGGAATTCACCCATCTAATAGATGGCTGTAGTATAAATGGTTGCTTAAGGTCTGTTGTTTTGGTCACCTCCAACATAATGATTGGAAAATGAAGCAGCGGCAGCACACTGATGAAGTCATCACTGTGTTCTCCCCACCTGTTAACAAATTCCCAACGTATGAAAAAAGCACTGTGTAATGCAATAGAGCCTTACTGGCTGAAACAGTCAGCTCTCACTTTATTAGTACTGCAGGAGATTATATGAATACAATAGACAAACATAAAATGACAGATTACGTGCACCTTTCTGGAACTTCACTCTCTCAATCAACATTGACTATTTTTAATCTTAATGCTGCTAGCAATAGTAAATCGTGAAGTATATTATATTTACATGATTTAAACTTTTATTTTTCTTGTCAAATTTGTTTATTGAATCTTAACAATTAGTATACATAAGTACATATGGTGGCAGCAAAAGAAAAGATCACATATATGGTAATTATATTGAGTTGTAGTTAGTTCCAACATAAACTAAAAGTAGTTTAACCACTTGCTTACTGGGCACTTAAACCGCCCTCCTGTCCAGATCAATTTTCAGCTTTTAGCGCTGTTGCATTTTGAAAAATGCAATTTGCATGGTCATACAACACAATACAATAGAGCTTTCTTTTGGTGGTATTTAAACACCTCTGTGGTTTTTATTTTTTGTTAAAAAAATTGAAAAAAGACCAAATTTTTTTTTTTTTGTTAATTATATTTTTTTATATTTTGTTATAAAATTTTGCAAACAGGTAATTTTTCTCCTTCATTGATGTACGCTGATGAGGCGGCACTGATGGGCACCGATAGGTGGCAGTGATGGACACTGATGGGTGGCAGTGATGGGCACTGATGGATGGCAATAATGGGCACTGATTGCTTACACTGATGGCAGCATTGATAGGTAGCACTTGTGGGCATTGATAGATGGCACTTGTGGGGATTGATAGGTGGCACTTGTGGGCATTGATAGGTGGCACTTGTGGGCATTGATAAGTGGCACTACTGGGCACTTGCAGGTGGCAATGGCAGGTCGTACTGGCAGGCACAGATGAGGCATAGGTGCCTCCTTCCTCTTAGGGACCGATGTCCCTTTAACATAAGCCGGTGATCGGCTTTTTTTTCTCCTCACAAAAATGATTACCGAGCTTTTGTTTACATCATGTGATCAGCTGTCATTGGCTGACAGCTGATCACATGGTAAGGGGCCGGGATCGGCCCCTTACTCGGATCTGTGATCATCCGAGCCTCCATGACTGCACTTGTGCACAGAGGGGGACATCCTATGACAGCCTCCTGGAAATTGAGGTCCGCGCTGTGGCCGTCATTCGGCTATGGCCCGGACCTCAAGTGGTTAACTAAAAAATTTTTAGCAAAATTGTGTTAGTGAGAATAAAACCAACTTAGACCAGATTAATATAAAATGAGCTCAGATTAAAAAAAAAAAAAAAAAAAAAACTTAATTATTATTAAGAGTATAGTTTTTAAATAAAAATTAAAAAAAAGAAATAATTTATTATAGAATCTAAAATCTTATACTACATATTGGAACTATGTACAATTGGTATACTGATAACCAAGGAAAT